>NC_051220.1:42410218-42442718 GCF_015220715.1 Pygocentrus nattereri | reverse complement strand
AACCAAAAAAGATGCTAATTTTTCAACGTCTGCGATCCGATACAGTGCCTGAGTGGTTTTATTGTTGGGCCCGTCAACTCATTTTCCCCAAACTAACCACCACAGGGAGAGGACCGAGGAAAAAGAAAGACAAAACAAAACACTCTGAAAGCATGTGGAATTGAGCTTTAATGAAAGCGGGTAATGCGAATTCTCTTTGAAGAGGACAACTTCTTGGTAAATTACAAAAAGGTGGAGAAAGAGCTGAGGCAGCAAAGCCTGAGGAGAGACCAAAAGACGAACAAGCGAAGACGACTCCAGACTTTGCATAATGCGAGAGTTTGGCAACCGTTAGAGACAGAAGGCTGGAATTGCGTGAGACAACAAAGGCCTTCTCTGAGTGTCTCCAAGAGGGAGATCATTAGAGCCTCTCCACTGATCTGGGAACGGGAGAGTTTAGAGATCGGAGCGTGTTTTGGCAGCGGTTGGTCCTCAGCACCCGAGCGAATGCTGTTTCGCTGCATTAGATGAAGACAAATGTCTGTGATGAACACACTTTATGGCAGCTCCACTTTGCTGCTGAACAGTTCGAGGCTGTAGACCATCTGTAGATGCACGGTTTGTGTTGGAAGCTGTCTGACTGTAAGCTGTCTTATTCAGTATTTCACGTTTTTGGGCAACATCAAGAAGTTATTTAGTTATAAATAAAATACTGTGATCATGTGAAATGTTTCTTGATTCATTCGCTTCTTGATTTGATTATGAATGTTAATTAATTAGAATGAAATTCTTGATTTTATTCAGCTTCCTCAGTCATATCAGTTATGGACACATCTAAAATTCCCAGTATCATATTATAATCATGTGCTATATTTATCAACAGCAACTGATTGTGTTTGATGTTTGAATACATTATATTATATTATATTATATTATATTATATTATATTATATTATATTATATTATATTACATTATATTATATTATATTATATTATATTATATTATATTGTATTGTATTATATTATATTATATTATATTATATTATATTATATTATATTATATTATATTATATTATATTATATTATATTATTAACTGAAATGGCCTAAATATACTTTATAGCAAAAAATATGTTGATAAAACTTACTAATGCTGAATTATCTACTAACAAGTAATTTTAAAATTAATAATACCCTAGTAAGATAAATAAGATAAACATCGTTGCTGTTGGAACAAAACCTTGTATCTTAAAAATGAAACTTTACAGGAGAATAAAAAACATTGTGTACTTTTAATGTAAGTCAATGGAACCAGACTTCTTTCTCAAGTAATTTTGGGCCATTTCTTTTGGTCTATTCATCATAAAATTGATCCATATTGTAAATGGCAACAGGTACTTTCAAACTACGCCAAAAACTAAAACAACTGAATGGAGACAGAAGGTTTCACGCCAACAGCTGCAATATTATTTGTAGGCAAGCCTAAAAATATGTTATACATTTTTGTGTATAATGTGTTCATAAGGTCTTTATGAATTGGTTATTAACTGTTTGTTGACTAACGAGGTTAAATCCTGCCAATTTAATACCTACAACTTAGTGGACTGTAAAAGAGAGAGTTAACCTTGTATCTCCATTTTAATTTCACGTAATTGAAAAAGTTGCCACCACATTTTATGTTGTGTGAACATTTTAATGATGAATGATCCAATAAAAATGTTCCAAATGTGCTGATGGCATTGATTTGCATTGGGGGTTTACGAGGTCTTGTAAGTAATCCCATTACTGTTTAAAGTCATGAAGGTAACACTTCCCTGAATTCATAATGCTTCTCAAATGCTTATTTAGGGCATTCGATGGCAAATGTCACCTTATAATATCCTGCAAGCTTGTATAATTGCTTTTAATTAGAGTATAATACTTTTTAGAGGTTTTGTAATGTTAATATAGGAGAAACGCGGCGACAGTATTTATGAAGTCAAGTGAGCTTAATCCTGCAGTTCACTGCTGACCTCATGTCCACGTTCTGCCCGCAGCCTGACAGATTAGCTGCGGTTGCTTTTACACATGTATGATTCATTAACATCGCTGCAAACGTTTCGTAGATGCAGCTATTAATCGCTTCACTAATAAAGCGTATAGATCTGGTGAACTCATCTAAACTCAGCCTATCATAGGCAGCGCATTAATTAGCAGGTGACCTAATGAACCGTAGAGCATTCGTAGACCTTCTCTGTCTCATCTATTCAGTTTGGCTGAGCAAGCACGAGCACCCGCTTCATATTCGCAACCGTCAGCTCTGACGTGACTCGAGGTTGAGCTTTTCTGCCTCATCGCCTTCGCGCTGGCCGGACTTCACCTCTGTCATGTGTGGTTAGCTTTAGTTAAGGAGTGAACGACAGCAGCGAGGGGGGGGGGGGGGGGGGTGAGGGGTTCGAGCTTAAAAATCATGTTAAGGGAAACGTGACAGCAGCTGAAGAACTCATGCAAGGCAGCTTTTACTCAGTTGTGCCTTATTTAATATTGAAATTAAGTTCAAGAGACCCTTATTAGTCCCACAACGGGGAAATTTCACCTCCGCATTTAAATCATCCATGAAGTGAAACACCACATACACACTAGTGAGCACACACACACTAGGGGGCAGCCCTATCCGCAGCACCCGGGGAGCAGTTGGGGGTTAGGTGTCTTGCTCAAGGACACCTCAGTCACAGGGGATCGAACCGGTGACCTTCCGGGCACAGGGCCAGTTCCCTAACCTCCAGCCCACGACTGCCCCATTGCATTGAAGATGAACATGTTTGAATATTATAAAGTTATTTTAAAGTTATTCTAAAGAATCAGTCTCATTCACCAACTGTTCCTAAGAAGAAATTTCTTCGTAAACCCACTTAAGTGGTTTCATGAACATCCTGGCGTTCACGACTGACTGTGACTGACTTATTTGGGATTTGTTCTTAGCTAAGAATGGAATCTACACACACTCAAGAGCACAAAGAATCTGAGTTAGACATTTTCTTAAGGCCTTTCTCAAGAACACATTTAGGAACATCTCCAAGTCTGAGTCCATGGTCTTAGCCTGGAAAAGGATGGCATGCCCACTACAGGTAAGGGGAAAGGACTTGCCCCAGGTGGAGGAGGGTAAGTATCTCAGGGTCTTGTTGATGAATGATGGGAAGAGGGATGGTGATCGGCCGCAGGCTGGGACAGGCGGCAGCAGTAATGCGGTCACTGTACTGGACTGTAGTGGTGAAGAGGGAGCTGAGCCATAAGGTGAAGCTCTGCTTACCAGTTGGTCTACATCCTGACCCTCACATATGGTCATGAGCTGTGGGGAATGACCGAAAGAACGAGATCGCGAACACAAGTGGTGGAAATGAGCCTCTTGGCGGGGCAGCAGCTACACTCTATTCGATAGGGTGAGGAGCTCGGCCATCCGGGAGGAGCTCGGAGTAGAGCTACTCCTCCGCATTGAGAGGAGCCAGCTGAGGTGGTTCGGGCATCTGATTCGGATGCCCCCTGGGCGCCTCCCAGTGGGGATATACCAGCCACAGCCTACTGAGTCACTGAGCCCAGGGTCATCCTAGGACCTGCTGGAGGGATTATATCTCCAAGTTGGCCTGGGAGCGGCTTGGAGTCCCTGGGAATGAGCTGGAGGAAGTTGCAGGGGACAGGGTCACCTGGGATTCTATGTTCTCTCAACTGCTACCGTGACCCAATCTGGACAAAGCGACTAAAGATGATGACATTTAAGAACAGCCTTAGAAAGATATTGAGATATGAATGAGACTCAGTGAAAGTAGTCATGCTTTATTAATCGGAAATGGGAAATTCTCTGGTCTCTAGGATGGAAAACAGAAACAGTAAAACATGTCTGTGGCTAGAGTTGGGTGGTATCCCACGTCATCATAGCCTTTCCAAACAGTACTATTGGGGGCACGGCAAGTTTATGTATACAGAGTCTTTCATACTGCTGTCACTGAAAATGCTTTACAACTGAGAAAATACAGTCGTTTAAAGAGGGAAGGAGAATAGAAATAAAAACGAGTTAACATAATTAAAACAACAGATTAAAATCAAGGTACGACTTAAATGATAATGAAAAATAAAGTTAAAAGAAAGAGTAACAAGATGGTACAAACAAAAAGTTCTGTAATCTCTCTTATTGACGTAAATCAGAAACTCCCATAAGCAGCAGGTAAAATTATATGCCATGAAACTAGGCTGGGGAACTGAGGTCCAGCACAGCTGGTGGTCTCTCTGCTCTGGTACATTAACTGGGTAATCCGCTGATGAGGTGAAACATCAACTACATTTTTTTTTGTTTTTTTATCCATCGTTAAATCTCCCGCACAGCGTCCTTTCGAGTGTGTGACTGTGGGAGTGGGCCATGCAGCAGCAGTGCGATTCGACACCTTTCAACTCATTTGCATAAAGTTTGTCCAGAAGGAAAGACGGCAAAGAAATCCGGAGGGTTTGATGTGTCAGTTATGTGGGTATATTAGCGTCTCTTGCCGTGTTATGACACATCACGACACGTTCTGTCTGATGTAAGTGATCAAATCATATTGCATGATGTAAATACTGCTCCAAATGTCAGCAGCCCAACCTCACCTTCCTGCGTCCCTGCCAAACCGCACAGGAACCCAGCTCTCCAGGACCGAAGCTTCCCAGCTTTTCATCCAAAGATGAAAAAAGGCGATGGGGCTGGATGCAAGTCTGAGTTGCTCTTATTAAAACCAGATTTAAGAGTCCAGAAACTGATCAGCAAAGCTACGTAGAGCAGACAAATCCACGATGAAATAAAACCTAACAAGACCGGTGAAAACAGGCAACAGCACCGGGGTCACACAGACAACGCAAGACCAAATGACTGAGCAAACACAATGAGGGGAAACACCTGGGACTAATGAGAAGGCAGGCTACAGACTACAGACAGGTGACAAGGGGGCAGATCCAGAGAGGAGACACAGACCAAAACAACAATCAAATCACATGACAAGACGCATGAGGGAGAAACAAAGATAGAAACCGACAAAGATGAGAACAGGACGAGACAAGATGATTCACCTCTCTCTTTACCTTATTTACGTCTGTATCATCTGCTCACTCAGGCAGCGCTGGAGCAGCACTAGCAGCTACTTTTGATGTAGCTCTTGTGACGATTGCTCCTCTCTGTCAATGCAAACTGTTGAAGTCTTTCTGGAAAAGAGTGAGGATGTAAAAACAAATGAGTCGCCTCACTTCCACACTTTGTTCCTTTCTATAGTTTCCACAGGGCGGCACGGTGGCGTGGTGGGTAGCGCTGTCGCCTCACAGCGAGGAGGGTCTGGGTTCGATTCCCTGGCTGGGTGACCGGGGTTCCTCTCTGTGTGGAGTTTGCATGTTCTCCCCGTGTCTGTGTGGGGTTCCTCCGGGTTCTCCAGTTTCCTCCCACAGTCCAAAGACATGCAGTCAGGCCAATTGGACGTGCTGAATTGCCCCCTAGGTGTGAGTGTGTGAGTGACTGTCTCTGTCTGTCTGTCTGTCTGCCCTGCGATGGACTGGCGACCTGTCCAGGGTGTATCCTGCCTTCCGCCCGAAGACTGCTGGGATAGGCTTCAGCACCCCCCCGCGACCCTGACGGAGAAGCGGCTTAGAAAATGGATGGATGGATGGATGGATAGTTTCCACAGCGTTGAATCCAGAAGTGAGAAGAGTCTTAAGCGTTTATGTAAAATACACAATTTTTCAGAAAATAATTGAAGTTATAATTAATAATAATCCACCTAAACAAGTATTCCGCCAAGAAATGTAGCTCCCTTAGAGCATGGAACTGTTGCTAAGCAGCACTGGACTGCTAATTGAGGAGAACATTCGGTCACCCATCGCTGTGCACTGCGATCAGTTTTTTTAACTTTGTGTCGTATATCAATCAACATATGATGACACAGCACTGTTTAATACAGAAGCCTTGCTTTATAAGGACTTTTTGGTCAGTAAATCACCACCGCGAGTCTTATTTAGCTCCAATCCAGCGGTGCCCTCTTCTCACACTGGGGCTGAATCTCAAACGGCTCCCTGCTCCCTACATAGTGCACTACACAGGAGGTTAAATACTGGATCCTGCAGCCCAACAGAGCAAAACACAGCTAAGAAACAGTCGTTTGGGACTTGGACACGTCCACACTCCATACATGATGCACTGTTTGCCTGTAGAGGCTAGAACTTCTAAACTTTCATATGTAGCACACTATTACTATTACGGTATAAGTTTACTCTGCATACTTATATTTTACATATCGCTGTTGTCAGAAGAAAACCTCGCATCTCCATTTTTGATGTTTTTCCGTTTTTGGCAAAATTTGAAAATACCTGTTGTCTTTCATAGTGTGTGTAAAGTTCATGGTGAAGGGACCAAAAGAAATGACCAAAAATGCCTTGGAAAAAATTCTGGTTCCATAGACTTACATTAAAAGTGGAGTAGGTTTTTTCCTTCTTCTGTAAAGTTACCATTTTGGAGATACGAGGTTTCGACAACAGCGATATGCTGCTCTCACATACTATGTCATGCTTTCCACTCACTCTGTGTATATGTATATTATATTCATACATATATATGGATATGTGTATGTGTGTGTGTGTGTGTGTGTGTGTGTATGTATATATATATATATATATATATATATATATATATATATATATGTATATATATATTGCTGCTGTTGGAACAAAACCTTGTATCTCCATTTTTGTCATTTTTCAGTTTTTGAAATCATTTGAAAATGCACACTTTCCTTTATATTGAGTGTAAATTTCACGATGAACGGACTAAAAGAAACAGCCCAAAATGACTTGGAAAAAAGTCTGGTTCCACTGACGTCCATTAAAAGTGAAGTATGTTTTTTCCTTCTCCTATAAAATCCTCAATTTAGAGATACAAGGTTTTGATCTGACATCAGCGATATATATTTTAACCACTATACCATCCCTCTTCATTTTATATGTAAATATGTATTTTGTACATCTGGTTAGATGCTAACTGCATGTCGCTGGCTCTGTACCTGTACTCTGTTCAATCTAATCTAATCTGGGGAGTCCAGAGCCATCAAAGCCAGGAAAGGGTTCAAATCCATCATTGACACTGAATTCACGTCCTTCTCAACGCTGACCTCATAACTAACACTCTAAATAACATTAACACCATTATCCAAATGTTTACTTTGTGGTGTGAAAAACAGAAAAGCAGATACAATTTCTTGCAGCTATTTTCTACAATCTGTCTGATAACATTTGTGAACACCTCCCCCCGTTGTAGCAGATAATAAGACTGTGATAACGAACCCCAAGTTACTGTGCCAGTAGGTTTTGGCCTCAGCCACTGCTGTCAAGCTCTGGCTCAGTGAATCGTTTATCCTGTGCAGTGGTGATAAATGGTATTTGTTATTATTTGTTATCACCAAGAACATCAAAATGCCGCCATGCTCTCAGATGTTGTTGTTATCCTTCTCTGCTCTGTTGTGATTGGACACTGAGTGATAAGAAATGACAGCCCATCTTCATCTTATGTTACACGTTTATCTCTTTTAAGGTCATTTTAAGCAGAAAAGATCGCCAGACTAAAGTGTGACCGCCTGCCACTTACTGCTCATCAAACAAGGTGTAAGGGTGTTCATGTATTTATGTCCTTGAGGGGTCCAGATCCCCCCAGGATGATGATAAAGATAAACATTGTGTGCTGATAAGGACACTGCATTTCAAGACGATCAGCTCATTTTAATCAGGGGTCAATCTTCCTGTAATAAAGCTATAATATCATTATGAGTTTCATTTGGATTTCAACTAGTGAGCTCTCTTCTAGGTCTCCTGTTGTTTATTTATATGAGTTTTTTCTGTCCCTTCGTATTTGCCTTCCTCTGTTACTGGATAAGTTCATTAGCAGGTTAATAAGCGTCTGTTAACTAATGGCACTAAACTACCAATTAACAGTGCATGCAAATGCTGATTACTAAGTAATGACTTAATCAGTAACTAATGCTTAACCTGTTTGTGCAGAGGTGCCCTCTAGTGGGCCCACAGTGGGCCTGTTCTGGCTATCTAACATCAAGTATTTGATATGGTTCAATCAAATTTCTTAAAATTGGTTAAACTACCAACCGACCAATTTTCAGCCGTCTACATGGAACCGTTCACCAGAAATCTTATACTGAATACACCCTCTCTTACTTACATATGAAGCACGGCTCCCCAAACACTGGGCCTTTACAATTATGCTTAGGATGTAAGATAACTTCAGATTTCATCATAGACAATTCACATACCATCAAAGCAACTGTGTGAAACTGTTGAAAAGTGTATGAAATGTCATTAAAGTTCTTATTTGCTTGCTCACCTTTTACAAAACAAGCTTTCATTTTCATCGTAACTGGAATGTAATGTTCTCAGACTCTCAGCGACCACACAATAGAGTTGTGCATGAATTCAAAGCTAAAGATGTCCTCTCTTTGGTTACGTTTGCACAGCAGGTAAATCTGATTTTATTGCCAAATCTGATTTTACTATTTGGCTGTTCACATTATCTTTTAAATGTGATCTACAGTATATTTGACATCAGTCTGAATAGATCAGCTCCTAAAATGACCCACATGCGCAAAAGATCAACGCTTCACACGGCTTTACACGACTCGTCAAGAGGTAAACAATCACAACTGCCAACGAACAGTTTCAGTTTTATCTTCGCCAGCATCACAGGAGAGACCATGAGGTTCTGAGGGCTGACAGCTGGGCTTATCACCCAGAATGTGTTTGAGCTGACTGTAAAAAATAGGCACGTTATTCAGACACGGTCACTGCTTTGCTTTCAGACTTTTAGCTGTTCTTTGACACTATAGCCTCGCTACATTTCTCTCGAAATCTCTTTTCGCTGAGCTTTTGCGATACGTCTCTTCTAAGGTCTTGGTACAGAAACATCAGCCTAAATCTTTGCGTCTCAGCAGCATGAAATAATGACGAATGTCGAGTTGGACTGACTGTAAAAGTCACATTAATTCTGATTTGGCTGTTCAGACCGAGTCGCATTGCCTCAGATCAGATACATATCAGATTGGGGATATCGGAGATTGGATTTGGGCCTCTTTTACCTGCTGTGTGAACAAAACCTTAGATTGTGTGGTTGTTTTTGGCCATTGAACAACTATTTTCCTTGAGCGATGGTCTTTTTCACCCGTGGAATGAGCACCACATCCTATCAAATGTGGTGTCCTATCAAATCAGTTCACTGTGCTTATCTGTCAGAGACCCTTATTAGTCCCACAACTGAGAAATTTCACCTCCGCATTTACCCCATCCGTGAAGTGAAACACCACATACACTCTAGTGAGCACACACACTAGGGGGCAGTGAACATACTTGCCCGGAGCGGTGGGCAGCCCAATCCGCAGCACCCGGGGAGCAGTTGGGGGTTAGGTGTCTTGCTGAAGGACACCTCAGTCATGTGCTGTCGGCTCTGGGGATCGAACCGGCGACCTTCCGGTCACGAGGCTGGTTTCCTAACCTCCAGCCCACGACTGCCCCCAATTATCAATTTATTTGCAACTTGTGAATCTTTATGTTTATCAGTGATAACAGCATTGGATCCTATTGTTCTCATGATTAGAATTAAATATCACTTTAATTAAACTGAGTACATGAATGTAACGGAGGAACTATTAGCACAGCAATAACACAGACCATAATACCATTTCACCAAAATATTTTTAGTTTGCTTCTGGAAGTATTATTTGCATTTTATTCCATTATGTATTAATACATTTTTACTGTATTTTATGATGTTTCCTTCACTGGAAGCTGCAGATGTTTGAGGCCAGTTCATGTGCAGCTCTTGCGTCCTTGCCTCGGGTTCTGGCCGGTGGACTGGTGGGCTAATCAGACAGCTGCTGAAAGCGAATCTGCTCGTTCTTTAAGCTTCCTCTGCCTGACCCTCCTGTGAGAAAACCCTTACCCATGATAGCCCTCTCACGCCATGTGCTAATGGTCACCCTGGGGAATTCATCTGCACTTTATCCCTGAGCTTTAGCGGCTTCTATACGGTGCATATGCTCATATACTGCACTTGTTCCTCGGCCTGTCCTCAGGGCTTTTCAATCTGAGAAAACTGTAGTGTGTGCTTTTGTGATAATGGCCACATTTTCGTTCGGCTCAGAGCATTTCTCCTGGGTAAAATGTTCACCCGGTAAATGAAGTTTGTGACTTTGGAACATTTTGAAGTGCTTTCAGTCCAAGGTGTGGTGGCATTACTGACATTTCGATCTGATATTTAAATCTGTTTACATTTAAAACTCATATTTCATTGCTAAGGTTTCGATGCAAACAAAGGGGTGAAAATTGTCCAATCATTTACATATATACAGCTGAGCTGCTCTCCCATTGGTTAGGACATCAGGACCTGGACTGAAGAGATCCCACATTAAATCGTTGACATATATTGACTCTTAGTATCATATGCTAATATGGTGTATTTGTTTTGGTATTTTGGTTAATTACAATTCACTATTAAAGTATTTATGTGAGACAGTGTAAAGGGTCACCAGAAATCAGACGCTCGCGGATTGAAGACATAAGGAAAGTTTTACTGGTAGAATCAGGAAAGTACAACGCAGTCAGAGAACAGGCGTGGGTCAGCTCCAATAAGCACAGGAAAGTAACAATGGTAACCATAACAGAGAAGACTCTGAGAACCTTGTAGATGAATGCCTGGAAAGAGGGGGTGATGGAGAGTCCGAAGGGCATCACAAGGTACTCATAGTGCTCCCTAGGGAAGTTGAGAGTCTAATAAACCCTTGTTCTAAGGTTTCCTGATTGTACACATCTAGGGCCTTTTGTTCTTGAGTCAGGGGATATCCTCGGGATTTGGGAATGGTTGGGTTTTCTACCAGCTCAATTGCGCAATCATAAGATCAATGTGGGGGTAGCTTGGTTGCATTCTTCTTATTAAAGAAGTCTATATACTCATGTGGGATTTTTAAAGAAGGCTTCAGCATTGGGGCTTTCTACAGAGGTAGACAAAACTGACACTGATGGTGGGGTAACACATGACTGTAAGCAAAAGTCAGACCATTTCATGATAGTGTGCTCAGACCAGGAAATAGAAGGGCTGTGCCTTTCTAGCCAGGAGAGTCCTAACATCAGTCCAGACTCAGACAGTTCCAAACCGAGGAATGGCAGAGTTTCTCTGTGAAGAGCACTGATTTGTAAAGTCAAAGATTTGGTGATCTTGGAAATGGTCTCCACCCCTACTGATCCTCCATCTAGCCATAGGAGAAGCGTTGATGACATCTGGTTCCATCAGGGTTAGAGTCTGGAGTTGACTACTCAACCCCTTTACGCTGGCAACTAGCTGGGCCAACTGAGATTGTTGTTCTGCTTGCTGGTGGGCTACTGATTCTAGCGAGTGAGTTACTCCAGAGAGAACTTGCTGATGTTGGACGAGTAGCTGTCCTTGCTCCATCAAAGTTTCTGGGTCCGCCGTCTGCATGTTTGGCGAGGTATTCTGTAGCAGTTCACCAGAAATCAGACGCTCGCGGACTGAAACACAAGGAAAGTTTTACTGGTAGAATCAGGAAAGTACAACGCAGTCAGAGAACAGGCGTGGGTCAGCTCCAATAAGCAGAGGAAATTAATGATGGTAATCATAATAGACAAGGGCAAATCCAAACGGAGGCCACAGAACAAGCGATAGGTCAAAAACATGAATCCAAGAAGTCAGACAAAAGTGCCAAAGGGCAAATGCAAAAGCCAGAGTCGGAGAGAAACAAGCAGATGGTCAAATACACGATAATATCAACAGGAATAAACGCTCAGTAGTTTCTCAGGGAAAGCAACACCTCGCAACTAATACTCACTAAAGCCCAGGCTTATAAGCTAAACTGTCGTAGTCATGTGACACAGATACAGCTGAAACATTAGTATTTGAGTGAACGTGAACGCTGATGGGAGCACTAGGACCTGTCAGGAGTCATGTGACTTTGCTGGGAGGTCTGGGTATTGAGTCCAATTCCAGGTGCAAGGTAAGTAACTCTGCCATGTGATCGCCCAGCGAATTCTGGGAGATGTAGTTCTTGTCCATCTGAAGTCTGGCTGAGTGCGTGACAGACGGTCCCACATTGACACATGTCATTTTCAGGAGACCTCAGGCTCCTCAGATGTATCATATTTGATGATATATATGCTAAACAAATTTTAATATCTTTATGGATTTCTGATTTCTGATAAAAAATTTACTTCACGTAACTCTTGCAAAATTTAGTGAATTTTTGCTCATAAAGATCTTGAAAAGAACACTTCATAAACTTTTTTTCAGAAATGGTTGGTCTGGATCGGCAACCAGAATAACAGGCAACAGTCATTTTGTCCTTTCATTAAAAATCAAACCACCTTGAGAGCCACAACACTTCATGTCCATTTCACCATCTTGGCTGTAAATGTGGCTCAGTGTGTGCTAATTTACTAGTACAGGCAAAAAAAATATATAAATGAAAACACAGATTTACTCTGCTTTAATCTTCAGCTCAGCTAGAACTGCTTTTCTCGCATCTCCAGGAGGAAACTTTTCCTCAAAAGTAGAGCAGTTTCTGGTAAAACGTCTCTCAACATTCAATTTTTTATGAGGCTGAAATCGTCTTCTCATTCACCAGCTTCTTGTTAGAATTTTCCCGTTCCACTTTTAACCTTTTCAGCTCCTCGAGACCACCGGTGGTTCCAAACCGCACTGGGTCATGTTCTTCATAACGTTCATACTCCATAAGCTCCATTCAGAAGCTGGGCGTCGTGTGAGGCTGTAGCTCTTCTCTCCAGTCTAATAGACGGTGACGTCATTTTAAACCCTTATAATAAAAGAAGCTGAACTCAGTTTGTTTTTCTACTGAAAGTCGACCCGTTTTTCCCCAAATCTGGGCTCTAAACTATAAACAGATGGCGTCTCTTCAGTGATCTGCTCTGGAAACATCACTTTTAGAGAACAACACAAAGAGCGGCGCAGATTTTTGGACTTTAGCAGTGAATCGTGAGCGTGTAGTGAAATGTGGAGATCATAAAACACACGATCTGTTCATTTCTGTTCAAAATTTACATTTATTTCATGCAGTTACTGAATAATTTGCCTTACAGTTTGGTCACATAAATTCAGATGAACAAACCAAAACATACCCTGATCAATAACTGCTGCACCATTTAAGGTGGAACAAGAAAATCCAAGCAAGTTTGATGGTGGTTTGTTTAATAAATAAATGATCAGCATAATGCGGCCGTGTGTTTTTTTTTTTCTGATTTTCTGTCCTGTTGGATTCATGCTGAGTGCTAAAACTCAAATTCACAGCAAGACAGGCTGTATTTTTAATTCCACACGGAGTTGCATGTTGACTATCGTGCGTGTTCTGGTGTGCAAATCATGCCACTCTTTTAACCCTGTTCATTATATGAAGGCTAAGAGCAGAGATATGACAGTAGCGAGTGGATTTGGGGTGTTTTTGGAGCCGGATTCCTGGTGGATGGTTGGTCACAGCTCAGTGACCCTGGTTAGTGAGGGCAGGGCCTGCTGAGTGCTGTGACGTGTGAAGCATTTCACTGTTTGAACCCTTTGTTGGAATATGAAGGCTAAAAGCAGAGATGTATTAGATCAATGGCAAGTGGGCTTTGGGTGATTTTGGAGCTGGACTGCTGGCTGGTGGACGGTCACAGGTGGATGAAATCGCTCTGGATGGTGAGGCAGAGTCTGATGAGTGATCTGATCTATGAATCATGTCACTATATTAAACCCTCAGTTGGAATATGAAGGCTGACAGCAGAGTGTAATGATATGCATATCATATCTGTAGCTTAAACTGTTCTGAAGTTGTAAAGGCCGAAAGGCAGCTGTGCACGTCGCCTGTGAAGTTGGGATTGTAAGTGGTAATAAGTGTGAACTAGACAGTAAACATCACATTCACAACTGTATAAATTCACTGCTGCCTGAACAGCAACAGCAGCGGTTTCTCCAGCGTTGGTTTCCCTTTATATATTCTGATTTATATTTCTCTGGTAATCATACAAATTAATTCATAAATGATCGGCAATGCATTTTTATCTTATTAGAAAGTTGAACGGTCAGACAGAAATATCTGGTGTTCTGTGATGAACTCACTGAACGAAGGTCTCTGATGATGTGGGGATATGTGTAAGGTTAGATACAGGAGTAAATGTCTATATGTTAAAAATACTGTTGGACAATATTCTGAAATATTGTTAATTAAAGCAGCTAGCCAACCTACATTCACCATAAAACATATACAACAGCTTTTTTGTTTATTAAATCGCCAGCAAGTCATTCTGAACTACAAATTAAGAAGAAAACTGTACGCACAGTATCAGTACAGCTGGGAATAGCCTGTCAGTCCACGGCAGCTTCCTCAGGGCGGAGGTTGGGAAAAGCGAATATGTTGTTCTCATGCATTCTGCGAAGGAGCGGGACTTCATCTCCCAGAGTGCTAGGGGAGACCATGTGATCGATCACGTGATAGGGGACTCAGCCTTTGAAAACTCCAAACCCCAAGATTCTCAGACAGGTCACGTGGTTTCCCCATGCACCTATCAGCGCTCTCAGTCACCGGATTATTGAACTCTTCACCTGATGCTCATCCCCTGCTAATATTTAAGCAGGGATTCAGGTTGAAAACTTCGCGAAGTATTGTTTAGACAATCGCTGAGCGTTCTCTGATTCTGCTATTCTGTTTATTTTGTGTATCGAAACTTGGACGTATTTTCCCGTGTATGATTTGTGTTTTTGCCCCTTGGATACTGTTGCCCTGTTTCGGATGGTTTCTTGTTATCGATTACTGGACTGGATATTATACTGTGAGTTGTGTTTTTCCCTTTGGACTGAGTGGAAGATTAAAGCCACCGCACTTTATCTGCGAGCGTCTGCCAATCTGTCTGACCGTCACAGTTGTCAGGTTTGGGAGGTGGGCTTTCCTGACAATAAAGAAAATAACATTTTCTTTAGTTCACTTGAAAACAAATGAAGATGACCATTTGGCCAAAGTATTTTCCTGGTGTGAGCTGGTAATTTTATCCTCTCTCTTTCTCCACTAAACTCAGCGTCTCTGAACTTATCAGGGCTGAACTGGTTTAACTGCTGGGAGCTGCTGTGTTTTGTATTTGACTGGGCATTCTTCTAATAGGTTTATATATATATCTCTGTTATCCTCGTATCTCCACAATGGTAACTTTACAGGAGAAGGAAAAAACCAACTGTACTTTGAATGTAAGTCAATGGAAGTTTTTTCCAAGTTATTTTGGGCCATTTTTTTCGGTCCATCCATCCATCCATCCATCCATCCATCCATCCATCCATCCATCCATCCATCCATCCATTTCCTAAGCCGCTTCTCCCTCAGGGTTGTAGGGGGTTGCTGGAGCTTATCCCAGCGGTCATCGGGCAGAAGGCAGGATACACCCTGGACAGGTCGCCAGTCCATCGCAGGGCATCTTTTGGTCCATTTGTCATAAAATCCACATACAACGTAAATAGTAACTGGAATTTTCAAATTATCTCAAAAGCTGAAAAATGGACATACAAGGATTTGTTCCGACAGCAACGATATATATAGACCGCACCAAACATTTGAATCACTTTAGAACTTTTTAGAGCTTTTTTAGACCTTCTAACTGCTTCACACTGCCAGACAGGCTTCATTTAAGTGACGTTTAGATTCAGCAGGTCCGGCAGTGGTCATGTCAGTAGTCAGTTTCACTTGGTTAACTAGTCGATTCAGTAGCTAAGGGTGCAATTACTTTTTCACACAGGGCCGGGTAGGGCTGGCTAGCCTTTTTCCTTCAGTAAATGAAATCATCATTTTAAAACAGGATTTTATGTTCACTTGGGTTGCCTCTGTCTAATATTAAAAGAATTGTGATGATCTGAATCATTGAAGTGCGGCAAATATGTACAACTGGAAGATGTTGGGAAGGGGGCTAATACTTTTTCACGGCACTGTATGTTTTAATTACGTTACACGAAGCACCGATACAGTGAAAAAAGTTCTCAAGTACAGTAATGAGAGTAAATGTAATTCATTACTTTGCGCCTCTGGCTGCTAGGAATGGAAAACAGCGGCGACAGTTCACTGATTGGGTCACTGCGAAACTAATTCAAGCTCTAATATATGATAATGTACTTTAGAAGCTTCAAGCAAAACATATGGAGTCTCGTTTGCAGGTGTTCATGAGAATCACTGTTAATGTAATTCTACTATACTACCAGAGTCCCATAGGTGAGCTGGCAGAAACTGGCATTATTGTCTTTTTGCCTCGTTTTTGACATTTATGGCCCAAACTAAAAGCCTAGCTCAGGGTTTCCCACCAAAAGAAAATATAATATAAAGAAATGACCAGCGTCTACTTACAGACATCTGACATAGACGGAAAGTTTTGAATCTGCACTTTCCGCACAATTTCTCTGTTTGTTTCAATTAACCATGAGTCAGAAAAACTTCATACGAAATTATATTATTGTTAATGTGTGGAGTTCAGACATTCAAGGTGTATGGAATCGAGTACACTGCAGTTAATTTTCAGTGCTGTTGAAAAGAAAAGAGATACACCCTGTCAGAGCAGTCATACAAATCACTGCCGGCTTAAACACATCTGATCAGGAGAAAAGCTTTGATGTCTCGTCTCCAGCAGCATTCTGTTCTCAGCAGCCCTGTTCTCCCTTCACCATCACTCGCCCATCAAGGCCCATCAATGCTGCAACACTACGCAACCCAACACACAGCGCTGCGAAAGCAATTCAGGCGTAGAGCGATGACATACGCTGCCTGTCTTACTATCACTGGCCACCTTATTAGAAACACCTACCTTGTACTTCCACTCACTGGCCACCTTATTAGAAACACCTACCTTGTACTTCCACTAACTGGCCACTTTATTAGAAACACCTACCTTGTGCTTCCACTCACTGGCCACCTTATTAGAAACACCTACCTTGTACTTCCACTAACTGGCCACTTTATTAGAAACACCTACCTTGTACTTCCACTAACTGGCCACTTTATTAGAAACACCTACCTTGTACTTCCACTAACTGGCCACCTTATTAGAAACACCTACCTTGTGCTTCCACTCACTGGCCACTTTAATAGAAACACCTACCTTGTACTTCCACTAACTGGCCACTTTATTAGAAACACCTACCTTGTACTTCCACTCACTGGCCACCTTATTAGAAACACCTACCTTGTACTTCCACTAACTGGCCACTTTATTAGAAACACCTACCTTGTACTTCCACTAACTGGCCACCTTATTAGAAACACCTACCTTGTGCTTCCACTCACTGGCCACTTTAATAGAAACACCTACCTTGTACTTCCACTAACTGGCCACTTTATTAGAAACACCTACCTTGTACTTCCACTCACTGGCCACTTTATTAGAAACACCTACCTTGTACTTCCACTAACTGGCCACTTTATTAGAAACACCTACCTTGTACTTCCACTAACTGGCCACTTTATTAGAAACACCTACCTTGTACTTCCACTAACTGGCCACTTTATTAGAAACACCTACCTTGTACTTCCACTAACTGGCCACTTTATTAGAAACACCTACCTTGTACTTCCACTAACTGGCCACTTTATTAGAAACACCTACCTTGTACTTCCACTAACTGGCCACTTTATTAGAAACACCTACCTTGTACTTCCACTAACTGGCCACTTTATTAGAAACACCTACCTTGTACTTCCACTAACTGGCCACTTTATTAGAAACACCTACCTTGTACTTCCACTAACTGGCCACTTTATTAGAAACACCTACCTTGTACTTCCACTAACTGGCCACTTTATTAGAAACACCTACCTTGTACTTCCACTCACTGGCCACTTTATTAGAAACACCTACCTTGTACTTCCACTAACTGGCCACTTTATTAGAAACACCTACCTTGTACTTCCACTAACTGGCCACTTTATTAGAAACACCTACCTTGTACTTCCACTAACTGGCCACTTTATTAGAAACACCTACCTTGTACTTCCACTAACTGGCCACTTTATTAGAAACACCTACCTTGTACTTCCACTCCCTGGCCACTTTATTAGAAACACCTACCTTGTACTTCCACTAACTGGCCACTTTATTAGAAACACCTACCTTGTACTTCCACTCCCTGGCCACTTTATTAGAAACACCTACCTTGTACTTCCACTAACTGGCCACTTTATTAGAAACACCTACCTTGTACTTCCACTCCCTGGCCACTTTATTAGAAACACCTACCTTGTACTTCCACTCCCTGGCCACTTTATTAGAAACACCTACCTTGTACTTCCACTAACTGGCCACTTTATTAGAAACACCTACCTTGTACTTCCACTAACTGGCCACTTTATTAGAAACACCTACCTTGTACTTCCACTAACTGGCCACCTTATTAGAAACACCTACCTTGTGCTTCCACTCACTGGCCACTTTATTAGAAACACCTACCTTGTACTTCCCCTAACTGGCCACTTTTTTAGAAACACCTACCTTGTACTTCCACTAACTGGCCACTTTATTAGAAACACCTACCTTGTACTTCCACTAACTGGCCACTTTATTAGAAACACCTACCTTGTATTTCCACTAACTGGCCACTTTATTAGAAACACCTACCTTGTACTTCCACTAACTGGCCACTTTATTAGAAACACCTACCTTGTACTTCCACTCCCTGGCCACTTTATTAGAAACACCTACCTTGTACTTCCACTAACTGGCCACTTTATTAGAAACACCTACCTTGTACTTCCACTAACTGGCCACTTTATTAGAAACACCTACCTTGTACTTCCACTCCCTGGACACTTTATTAGAAACACCTACCTTGTACTTCCACTAACTGGCCACTTTATTAGAAACACCTACCTTGTGCTTCCACTAACTGGCCACTTTATTAGAAACACCTACCTTGTGCTTCCACTCACTGGCCACTTTTGTCTTTCACAATTTAAAAATGAAAAGCAGAATCTGCAGAATGACTAACACAAACAGATGAGCTACAGTCTTTAATTGCACACTAGCAAGATGGCATCCCCCAGGTTTCCAATAAAGTGACCAGCTGTCTTTTCACAATAAGGAACTGTAGTTCCAGCCAAGAAAGTGATTTTTGCTAATGCACTTCCAGTTTGTACTTTCTCTACAGCAGAACGTTAGAACTAACGCTCTGACCCGTGCTAATAACAGCCAGCCACCCATTAGAATAAAATTAAGCCTCATTATATTCCTCCAGAGGAATGCCAGTGGAATACTAATAGTTTTCTTCCAGCTTTTTCCACCTTTTCTGGCAGCATCTGTGACTGATTTCTGCCGTTATTTGCCTGTAAAAACCTTCTCATATCCAAAGCAGTTAAGGAAGGAAAGTGTGGTAACATGAAGTCAGTCAGCTGTATTTGAGTGTTTCTTTCAAATGTATCATCCATTAGACCTCATGCCCAACTTTAAATAAAAATGAGCAAATATTATTATCTATGTTAAATAATAAGGTCATTTGGTTGGGTAATAGTACTGACTTTTGTCTTTACAATGAGAATGTAAAATAAAAAAAACAAACCGAGTCCGTTCTACAGTTTCTCATTATTCATTATTATTAGTAAAGTGTTTATTTTTACATATATGGCTGCAACTGTAACAACTGCAATTTCCCCCTGGGATCAATAAAGGAATCTGAATCTGAATCTGAATCTCATTAGACTGAATGAATAACCGGCTCTAAATGTAGGTATTGTGATATAAACCGAGTCCGTTCTACAGTTTCTCATTAGGCTGAATGAATAACCGGCTCTAAATGTAGGTATTGTGATATAAACCGAGTCTGTTCTACAGTTTCTCATTAGACTGAATGAATAACCTGCTCTAAATGTAGGTATTGTGATATAAACCTAGTCCGTTCTACAGTTTCTCATTAGACTGAATGAATAACCGGCTCTAAATGTAGGTATTGTGATATAAACCGAGTCCGTTCTACAGTTTCTCATTAGGCTGAATGAATAACCGGCTCTAAATGTAGGTATTGTGATATAAACCGAGTCCGTTCTACAGTTTCTCATTAGGCTGAATGAATAACCGACTCTAAATGTAGGTATTGTGATATAAACCGAGTCCGTTCTACAGTTTCTCATTAGACTGAATGAATAACCGACTCTAAATGTAGGTATTGTGATATAAACCGAGTCCGTTCTACAGTTTCTCATTAGACTGAATGAATAACCGACTCTAAATGTAGGTATTGTGATATAAACCGAGTCCGTTCTACAGTTTCTCATTAGGCTGAATGAATAACCGACTCTAAATGTAGGTATTGTGATATAAACCGAGTCCGTTCTACAGTTTCTCATTAGACTGAATGAATAACCGACTCTAAATGTAGGTATTGTGATATAAACCGAGTCCGTTCTACAGTTTCTCATTAGACTGAATGAATAACCGACTCTAAATGTAGGTATTGTGATATAAACCGAGTCTGTTCTACAGTTTCTCATTAGACTGAATGAATAACCGACTCTAAATGTAGGTATTGTGATATAAACCGAGTCCGTTCTACAGTTTCTCATTAGACTGAATGAATAACCGGCTCTAAATGTAGGTATTGTGATATAAACCGAGTCCGTTCTACAGTTTCTCATTAGGCTGAATGAATAACCGGCTCTAAATGTAGGTATTGTGATATAAACCCAGTCCGTTCTACAGTTTCTCATTAGGCTGAATGAATAACCGGCTCTAAATGTAGGTATTGTGATATAAACCCAGTCTGTTCTACAGTTTCTCATTAGGCTGAATGAATAACCGACTCTAAATGTAGGTATTGTGATATAAACCGAGTCTGTTCTACAGTTTCTCATTAGGCTGAATGAATAACCGACTCTAAATGTAGGTATTGTGATATAAACCGAGTCCGTTCTACAGTTTCTCATTAGACTGAATGAATAACCGACTCTAAATGTAGGTATTGTGATATAAACCGAGTCCGTTCTACAGTTTCTCATTAGACTGAATGAATAACCGACTCTAAATGTAGGTATTGTGATATAAACTGAGTCCGTTCTACAGTTTCTCATTAGACTGAATGAATAACCGGCTCTAAATGTAGGTATTGTGATATAAACCGAGTCCGTTCTACAGTTTCTCATTAGACTGAATGAATAACCGACTCTAAATGTAGGTATTGTGATATAAACCGAGTCCGTTCTACAGTTTCTCATTAGACTGAATGAATAACCGGCTCTAAATGTAGGTATTGTGATATAAACCGAGTCCGTTCTACAGTTTCTCATTAGACTGAATGAATAACCGACTCTAAATGTAGGTATTGTGATATAAACCGAATCCGTTCTACAGTTTCTCATTAGGCTGAATGAATAACCGGCTCTAAATGTAGGTATTGTGATATAAACCGAGTCCGTTCTACAGTTTCTCATTAGGCTGAATGAATAACCGACTCTAAATGTAGGTATTGTGATATAAAACGAGTCCGTTCTACAGTTTCTCATTAGGCTGAATGAATAACCGACTCTAAATGTAGGTATTGTGATATAAACCGAGTCCGTTCTACAGTTTCTCATTAGACTGAATGAATAACCGGCTATAAATGTAGGTATTGTGATATAAACCGAGTCCGTTCTACAGTTTCTCATTAGGCTGAATGAATAACCGGCTCTAAATGTAGGTATTGTGATATAAACCGAGTCCGTTCTACAGTTTCTCATTAGGCTGAATGAATAACCGACTCTAAATGTAGGTATTGTGATATAAACCGAGTCCGTTCTACAGTTTCTCATTAGGCTGAATGAATAACCGACTCTAAATGTAGGTATTGTGATATAAACCGAGTCCGTTCTACAGTTTCTCATTAGACTGAATGAATAACCGACTCTAAATGTAGGTATTGTGATATAAACCGAGTCCGTTCTACAGTTTCTCATTAGGCTGAATGAATAACCGACTCTAAATGTAGGTATTGTGATATAAACCGAGTCCGTTCTACAGTTTCTCATTAGACTGAATGAATAACCGACTCTAAATGTAGGTATTGTGATATAAACCGAGTCCGTTCTGCAGTTTCTCATTAGACTGAATGAATAACCGACTCTAAATGTAGGTATTGTGATATAAACCGAGTCCGTTCTACAGTTTCTCATTAGACTGAATGAATAACCGACTCTAAATGTAGGTATTGTGATATAAACCGAGTCCGTTCTACAGTTTCTCATTAGACTGAATGAATAACCGACTCTAAATGTAGGTATTGTGATATAAACCGAGTCCGTTCTGCAGTTTCGCATTAGGCTGAATGAATAACCCACTCTAAATGTAGGTATTGTGATATAAACCGAGTCCGTTCTACAGTTTCTCATTAGACTGAATGAATAACCGACTCTAAATGTAGGTATTGTGATATAAACCGAGTCCGTTCTACAGTTTCTCATTAGACTGAATGAATAACCGGCTCTAAATGTAGGTATTGTGATACAAACCGAGTCCGTTCTACAGTTTCTCATTAGACTGAATGAATAACCGGCTCTAAATGTAGGTATTGTGATACAAACCGAGTCCGTTCTACAGTTTCTCATTAGACTGAATGAATAACCGGCTCTAAATGTAGGTATTGTGATATAAACCGAGTCCGTTCTACAGTTTCTCATTAGACTGAATGAATAACCGGCTCTAAATGTAGGTATTGTGATATAAACCGAGTCCGTTCTACAGTTTCTCATTAGACTGAATGAATAACCGACTCTAAATGTAGGTATTGTGATATAAACCGAGTCCGTTCTACAGTTTCTCATTAGACTGAATGAATAACCGGCTCTAAATGTAGGTATTGTGATATAAACCGAGTCCGTTCTACAGTTTCTCATTAGACTGAATGAATAACCGGCTCTAAATGTAGGTATTGTGATATAAACCGAGTCCGTTCTACAGTTTCTCATTAGACTGAATGAATAACCGGCTCTAAATGTAGGTATTGTGATATAAACCGAGTCCGTTCTACAGTTTCTCATTAGACTGAATGAATAACCGGCTCTAAATGTAGGTATTGTGATATAAACCGAGTCCGTTCTACAGTTTCTCATTAGACTGAATGAATAACCGGCTCTAAATGTAGGTATTGTGATATAAACCGAGTCCGTTCTATAGTTTCTCATTAGGCTGAATGAATAACCGGCTCTAAATGTAGGTATTGTGATATAAACCGAGTCCGTTCTACAGTTTCTCATTAGGCTGAATGAATAACCGGCTCTAAATGTAGGTATTGTGATATAAACCGAGTCCGTTCTACAGTTTCTCATTAGGCTGAATGAATAACCGGCTCTAAATGTAGGTATTGTGATATAAACCGAGTCCGTTCTACAGTTTCTCGTTAGGGTCATTACAGTCTGTTTGAAGAACCATTTCATGCAAAGAGTTGTTCACATTGCTGGACAACGCTTCTGTACAGAGCCTTTTTAAAGGGATTCTATATAGGACCCAAAACCATTCTTATATTGCTGCAAGTTGGCACTATTCTATTCTATTCTATTCTTTTCTATTCTATTCTATTCTATTCTATTCTATTCTATTCTATTGGTACAAGTCTTTATACAACCATTGTCTCTGCTGAAGAACCCCTGATTATCCATTTGTACGTGTACATTAAAATTTCATGGTTAAAAGTCTAATTCCCCATAGTGGTTATGAATGGGATTATTTCTGGAACCAGACTCCTCATCTCTAAAATATTAGATCATTGTGTTGCTTGGCAACCACAGCCTACGAAACCAACTCCATTTCTTGGATGAAGAACAGTTGGTTGTGTTTGAATGCCTATGCGTATGAGGTATGGAGGAATGACAGATATGTGAAAGGTTTGAGAAATGTCAGCTATCCGAGGCGCTCGATCCTCCTCGCTGCCTTATATTGAATGGCCTTGGTTTCATTGCACTCTTTGTCTGCTTCTCCAGCAGATCCAAAATAAGCGGATGGAGAAAGAGATCGATACTTTGCAGGTTCCCCGGAATGGACAAGAGAAAAGCCACGGAATGGGATTCCTCGTGTAGGAATTTAATGGCTTTATGCTTGCTGTGCCGAGTGTGCAGCTCCGCCGTCTTCTGGTTCTCTGACATGGGAACATTTACTGTCCTTACAGCCCCACACGCTGCAGTGGATTTATGTGAGGAAGGCAGCTTTCTGTTCGGATGGTTTATTGAGCTGACAGGGTATTTTGGCAGATGTTCCACACAGTCATCGACGGAAAGATACCAGTTTATTGGCCTTTATACAGGCTGCTGGGAATTGTTTCATTTTCTAGTTTTCTGCTCTTTTGACTTTGCTTTAGTTGTTATTCATTGTTAAGCAGAGGTGGGAACAAGTCACTAAGGCCCGGTCCCATTTCACCCCTCATCCTTACCACTTAGCCCTTAGCCCTCTGGTTTGTGCGCTCACATCCAGGGGTAGGGTTTTTGTTGCGATCGAGGGGTGGGGCAAAGTGTTAGAGCTGCATTGCCCTCCTAAATGAGGTTTTTCAGAGACTCCAAACAGAGAGTTATGAGAAAAAAGAGAAAAAAAAACACGTCTGAGCAAGAGACCAAAGAAACGTGATGATGTGAGAATGTTCTCTATTAAAAAATTACGATAACCATCATATTATATTAATTAATTATATTTAATGTTGTTCCAATGTATTATGGTCATTTTCGTCTAGCAGTTCTGACGCCTGAAGCACCAACTGCGGCTCCATTTAAGGTGAAACGGGAAAACTGGAATCTGGAGAATCTCTGACTTCAGCTTCACATCACTGAAGAATTATGGGGGGGTGATAATAAATAACTGCCCCCCTCTTTGAAGGCGTATGATCCCTAAATGTAACTAAAGCCCAGCAGTGAGGAGCTGAACTTTCCCCTCCTCTGCTGTCCCTGCAGACGGGCAGGGTCGCCTACAGAGCGGCGCTAGTAGCTGTTAATGAAGTGATGCTCTTTTATTTATTTATCTATTTATTTATTTATTTGAGGGTTCCATTTCATAGGGCAATATTTCAGCCGCTACCCCTTGTAACTCAGTTCCATGGGTTTAGGGTGACATTCAAAAGCAAGGGGTAGGGGTAAAAAGAAGAAATGGGATTGGATCTGAGTTGCAAGTAACAAGAAGTCTCAAATCTTCACACGAGGCTCGATTCAAGATAGTCGAGTCTCGATTCAGGTTTCGAGTCACTACAGGTGAGTCCCGTTATTAGTCCTAATCTTTGAGTCCTAAACAAGTCAGTCTGCATAATTTAGGGCCATAACAATGAATCATGGTAACAGTACTGTAGCCTTTTAATGGCTAAATCTACAACAACCAACTAAAAACAACCCTTAGATTGAACTGAATTTAGATGACAAATGAAACCAAATTGACTGAGCTGAACAAAGTTTACAGTAAAATGATGATCAGTGTTTGAAGGTGAAGTTGACTTTTTATGCCAGCAGCTTCTTGCTTGAATGTTCCTTTTTACTGTAAAATGGTGCAGCAGTTACGCTCCAACGCCTCACTGCTGCACTGCTTATAGTGGAACGGCAAATTCCAATATAAAGCTGGAGAATAAGAAGTCAACTTCAGCCTCATGGCAGTGGTGGACAGTAACTGAGTAACTGAGTAAATGTAATTAGTTTCTGTACTTTAGTATTTTTGGTGTATCTGTACTGAAGTTTCTCCGTTCTGGGCGACTTTTTCCTTTCACTCCACTACATTTCAGAGTCTAATATCCGACTTTTTCCTCCTACATTTTGAGAAATCGGTCGTTCCTTTTGGTTTCTGTGTGTATAAAAACGTAACATGTCAAAACGAAAGAAGCGCAAAGCCAGAGCACCAATCAGGGCCCAGCGGTCACTTTGTTTAGAGCTGGTTTTGACCTGTTGGTCATACCGACCCAGTGCAGCACGCGGTTCAACGTCAGCGCAGCAGCGTAAAACTTTGGGAGAGTCTGTTCAACATAAATGATGAACTAACCTAACTTTGTGTAAATAGAGCTCAATATAGAAATATGTCCACATATGCAGTCGAGACTGACGCGGCTTTTTTCTGAATTTCTACAAACACCATTTCATTTTATAGTAAATGAGTTTGGGCTGGTTTATGTTTATGAACAGACGCCTACAGATCAACATAGTAAAGGAGCTCATCTGTGATCCTGAGTTTAAAGCCAGTTTTTATTCAACTTAAACTTGGAACTAAGTTGTAAATAAATCTGAAACTGAAACTTTGCTTGTGTGTAAAAAGTGATTTCAGAGCCACTCGGTTCTCCCTGATGGAAACTGTTTACCTTCAGTGTTTTGTGCTTCTGATCATTTTAATAGACGTCAGCGTCACTAATTAATGACGTTCTATTAAAAGACTGGTTTACCAAGAGAGACGCTGGAGGACTTTCACCTGAAATGAGTTCATGAAGCCAGTCTGGTTATAAAAATGATAACAGGGCATCAGAGCCAGAATTACTCTTTTAGTACTTTTACTTTATACTTAAGTACATTTGAAGGGAAATACTTTAGTACTTTTACTCCAGTGGAGGTCTAAAGGGAGGAACTTCTACTTTTACTGGAGGAATATTTTACCTTGGGTCTCTACTTTAACTCAAGGACATGGTTTGTGTTCTTCATCCATCTCTGCCTCGAGGTGAATGTTGCGCTTGTTTCACTTGCAGTAGCTGTTAAAATCAGTCGAACAGAGATGCTGTGTTCCTTTTGTTTTTCTGCTGTGAGGAAAAAGGACAATTCGCCTGTTGAGGTTCTCCAGTTAGAGTGGAGTTTAAGCGCTGAGCGAGGGCTCATTGATGCTGTTGACGCTTTGCTCGTTTCCAGCTTATGGAGGCAAACTTAAGCTCTAACAGTTCCCTTGTGTTCTGAAATAAAGTAAACCGAGCATAAGCACACTGACAGACATTTGAAGATGCTGCTGTTTATTCAGTTTAAGGCTGGAAACGAATTCATTTACATGAAAAAATGGCCTGTGTCTGCAGTCTGACTCTCCACGGTTCTTCCGCTTTGAGTCTCAAGCCTTGCCGAGTCATGACGATGAAGTCTGAGTCAGAGTTCGAGTTACTACTGTGTAAGTCAAAGTCGGGTCCCAAGTCTTTCTCTAATTTTTTCAAGTGGAAGTCTGACTCACGTCCAAGTCATATGACTCGAGTCCAGCCCTCAGTTGTTAAGCAGTTTTAAGGTCGTATGATTTGAATAATAACAACAAATGGTCTGTACGACGCTCCCTAAGGAAGATTTGGCTTTCCCGGGACAGAACAGAACCCAGGAAGGCCAAATCTTCCTTAGATTCCTGGGACAGTAGGATCTGAGCCCCTGAGAAATCTGACACCATCCTTTCACGATCAGTTCTAAGGCTCTGAGAACACAGACCACAGCTTTACGATGGTACCACTGGTCCTGGGGGTCAGTCGATGAAAAGGTACAGGAGCTGTGTGTCTGAACTGTTCAGACTGAGTGGCGGAGGCAGAGATGGATGCTCTTGTGAATAAAATCCCTGTTTCTGTGAACCCTGGGCTCCTGACTCTCTTCCATGGCAAGATCAAAGATTTACATCAATGCCAAAAAAACCCTTAATTTTCCAGCTCTCCAGGCTCTAAAGCAACTCATCTACTTACAAACAAACGCAGTATAAATGGAAATGTTATAGTCTGTGCTCCTCCTGGTTCTCTACTGCTTTTAATGAGCTATGAGTGAGAGATAACTTATTGAATATTGCAGTTTCTGAAGATTAAACTTAAAAACTTATTTATTCGGTAAGTGCTTGAAAAGCCCTTTGGAGGTAGGCTGCAAAAATATTCTTTTAAATTTAAAGCAAGTTTCTGGCAGCTTGACTAAACTGCACATATCATATATTTTATTTCATAACCTATAATACTGTTACAAGACCTATTCGCTGGAAATGGTGCAATACTGGTGTATATTAATGTGTATATTTAGAGTCTAATGTGTATATTTAGAGTCTAATGTGTATATTTTTTACATACTTTTATTATTTTTTTGTATTTAAGTACTGTAGTTTTTAAACACTGTGTCCACTCAGTGTCCACTCTATTAGCCACACCTGTGTTGTTGGTCCAGCCTGTAGATGTAAAGCCAGAGACGACAGCTCATCTCTTGCTGTACAATATGAACTAATCATCCTCTAGTCCTTCATCAGTGGTCACAGGACGCTGCCCACAGGACGCTGCTGGCCGGATATTTTTGGTTGGTGGACGATTCTCAGTCCAGCAGCGACACTGAGGTGCTTAAAAACTCCAGGAGCACTGCTGTGTCTGATCCACTCGTACCAGCACAACACACACTAACACACCACCATCACGTCAGTGTTACTACAGTGCTGAGAATGACCCACCACCCAAACAGTACCTGCTCTGTGAGGGTCCATGGGGGTCCTGACCACTGAAGAACAGGGTAACAGAGTATCAGAGAAACAGATGGACTACAGTCTGTAACTGTAGAACTACAGAGTGCAGCTATACAGTAAGTGGAGCTGATAAAGTGGACAGTGAGCGTAGAAACGAGGAGGTGGTCATGATGTTACACCTGATTGGTGCACACTCAGAGGATTCTTTGAGTGTTTATAGTTCTATATAGAACCGCAGTGCTTATTTAAGAACCCTTGAAGAACCATCTTTTTCTAAATATACTGTATGTCAGTATGAACTGTATTTTTGACCTGCTGTAAAATTCGGACAAATTTTACGCACAATAACGCACATTTCCACCTGTGTGAGCTGCGTCTACCGTTCAGCAGCAGTAGTGGATCTGATCTGTGATCTGTGAAAGCTTCAGTACGAGAAGAGAACCATACGCAGCCAGTCGACTGAATAAACATCAACCAAGCTCACCTCAGCAGAGGCTTGTCACAGCTTCAGAGCAGCGAGGTCACATGTGTCTGTCTCATTTCTTTGTTTTCGAACGTCTGCAGCTCCATTTTAATACATGCTGGTATTTAGCGGATCATGAAAGATGGATTAACGTACTGTACGCGTGTTTAATTCATATGCAGGAGGAAGGAAAATAAACAGCCGTGCTTTCATAATGCATTTAGTTCAGCAATCAGCAGAGCCAACTAGGAGCTCAGGAGCGGAAAACTGTCCCAGGAGCTGCTCCGGCGTCTACCTTCTGCATGACTGGATGGAAGTGGGATGAAAAGTAGGACGACCACTCGGAGAAATCGTCGCAATCAACATTTCATTAAGATATTTACTGTAAAAATGACTTACATGAACAGTCACTGTGGCTGTTTAGCTCCACAACTGAATACAGATTACATACATATTTAAATGTAGTCGCAAACTTACATGATTAGTTAATTACATTATTAATACATCAAAATCTGCTTTTAGTGTCATTTTAGTCTCTGGACACCTTTAGACGACCTCTAACTGTTGAGTTTAACCTTTCATCTTTCCTTATAATAATAATAATAATAATAATAATAATAATAATAATAATAATGATATTCTATTTTTATTTGAATACTTTTTGCAGCCGTGTTATTTGATGATACTTCTTTTACTGCTTTATTCTAGTAAATATTGATATCTGATTTTCTAAAATGTTAGTTTTTTTTATTGTTTACTCCCTAAGTTGTTTTTTTTCCATTAACTTAAGTTTGTTGTTTTTATTTTATATTTTAGTGATATTTTATGTCTGATTTCCATTTGAGGTT
This sequence comes from Pygocentrus nattereri, assembly GCF_015220715.1. NCBI lineage: Eukaryota > Metazoa > Chordata > Actinopteri > Characiformes > Serrasalmidae > Pygocentrus > Pygocentrus nattereri. The sequence goes on along the minus strand of NC_051220.1, from coordinate 42,413,017 downwards.
TTTATTTTTTATTTATTTTAAATCTTTCGGTCTTGATGATATTCATTTGTTTTTCGTTGTTAAATTTAATTTCTAATTTTTCCATCCGTTGTCATTTGCTCAGCTACATTGCAAATGAGGGTCACCCTCAATGTACCAATGTCCGAGTCCAAATAAAGGTTGATTGATTGATTGAATTGGGTATTGAAATGATTTTACACTGAACTGGAAATCTGTATTGACTGGTTTGCACTTCAAAATGATAAAGAATTCAAATCGCAATAGAACATCTCCTCTTCTACTTAGAAATGCAAATGTGGGATGGATTGGAAGCGTAGAATATGTCATTAACATCTTTATGGAATAATTTAGGTCAGGGGTGCTCAGTCCTGGTCCTGGAGATCCACCACCCTGGAAAGTTGAGAGCCAACACACCTGTCTCTAATATTCAGAAGCTCCTGAAGGCCTTCATTACTTGGATCGGGTGTGTTAAAGGAGCACTAAAAGATTCTGGAGAATAGTTGTTGATATTTGAACTCAACAGCAAAACAAACAAAACAAACCCTTCCCTTCAGTGCTCGACCTCCTCAAGAGCGACCTCCTCATCCGTTTTCATACATTTCAACTCTCAGTGAATCTGAAGTCAGCTTCTTTTTCACCAGCTTCTTGTTCATATTTTCCCGTTCCACCTTAAAAACTGCAGCAGCTAGACTACATTCTGGCACCTCAGGTTCTTATTCAAATTTTCCCATAAACGGTGCCACAGTTAAGGCTGTGTTCCAGTGCTTCAACTTCTTGTTTGATTTCTCCCATTCCACCTTAAAAGGTGTAGAAAGACTGCATTCTGATGCCTCTGCTTCTTGTTAGAATTTTACCATTCCACCTTAAGTAATGCAGCAGTTAGGATTAAGACTACATTCTGGTGCCTCAGCTTCTTGTTTGAATTTTCCCTTTCCACCTTAAAAGTTTCAGCAATTAAGACTATCTTAAAGGCATTAAGACATCTCAAAGACTAAGGACTTTGTAGTGGTCTTCAGAGGGTGGGGACGTGTTCTGAATCCTGTTTCCATCGACAGATCCAGCACCGAGGTGATACAGTGCTCCTGAGAGTTCATCTGGATGGTAAACAGGACTGGCTAAGGAATTCTCAGTATAAGAGGGGTCACTCTATTTTCAGAAGAAGTTGTAATCCTTTAATCACTGCAATGCTTTGCTCCAGATGTTCTACCACTCAGTGGTGGCCAGTTCCTACAGAGAGATGTGCTGGGGCAGTAAGATCAACAAGCTGATCAGAAACCCTGGATCTATACTGGCTGTGCAGCCTGACTCTGTGGAGGAAGTGGTGGTGTGGAGAACATTGCAAGAACTCCTCAGTATCATGGACACCAGCGGCAATCAGAACGTAGAAATTGTAGAACGCTGTTTCGTCAGTGTTACTGCAGTGCTGAGAATGACCCACCACCCAAATACAGGGTAAAAGGGGGCTAACAAAGTATCAGAGAAACAAATGGACTACAGTCTGTAACTGTATATATATGTGTGTGTGTTTTTAACCCTTTTTGGTAGTTTTTAGAGTTTTGCTGAGAGTGTAATAGACATTCAGGACCAGGACTGAGGGACTGAGCACTGCTGACCTTTATTTTAAAGACTTCAAAATTCAATATTAAGGTTGAAGCAATATTAATACTCAGTTTACAATTTGTAAGATAACACACAAGACAAAAGGGCAAGTCTTCACTCTTCAAGCTCAAAAAACTTCAGTGGTTCTTTAGTAAAGAAAACAGTTCCATGTAGAACCTTGAACACTCAGAGACCCATCTGCATGATGGATGTATTCGCTGCTTCATGAAATGGAGATTGATGGAGAATGTCCTATATATGGTTCCATGTAGAACCTTTTTAAGAGGGACAAAGGGAGAGGTAGAGGGAGGGGGGGCAGAGAAGGGGAGAGAGACAGGGGGAGAGGGAGGGAGAGAGAGGGAGGAGAGGGGGGGTGAGAGGGAGAGAGGGGGGGAGAGAGGGGGGAGAGGCAGAGAAGGGGAAAGAGGGAGGAGAGAGGGGGAGAGAGAGAGGGAGGAGAGAGGGGGAGAGAGAGAGGGAGAGAGAGAGGGGGAAAGGGAGAGAGGGAGAGAGAGGGAGAGAGAGGGGGAGAGAGAAAGAGGGGGAAAGGGGGAGAGAGAGGGAGGCTGGGAGGAAGGGGGGGCAGAGAAGGGGAGAGAGACGGGGGGAGTGAGAGGGAGAGAGAGAGGGGGGGAAGGGGGGGCTGGGAGGAAGGGAGAGGTAGGGGGAGAGAGAGAGAGAGAGAGGGGGAGAGGCAGAGAAGGGGAAAGAGGGAGGAGAGAGGGGGGAGAGGGAGAGAGAGGGGGAAAGGGAGAGAGAGAGGGAGGGAGAGAGGGAGGAGAGAGGGGGAAAGGGAGAGAGAGAGGGAGGGAGAGAGGGAGGAGAGAGGGGGAGAGAGTGAGAGGGAGAGGGAGAGAGAGGTTGTAGAGAAAGAAGCACACCGGGAGAGCCATGTGCAGAAAGGATGAAGGTGAAAGCAGCTGATGAAAAAGAGAAATAGAGAAGTGTGTGTGCAGAAAAGCTGAAGGGCAGAGCTGCTGTGATGATCTGAAAGGATGAAGTTCCTGCAAGGTCGCTCAGTTTTATCTGTCGCAACGTATGGCTTCTGTAAGCTCATGCTTTATGACACGGTTTCAGCGAGACGAACTCACTGCGCAGGTTCTGCATCTGCCCTTGACTGCAAACTCACTGAAAGTCACATGAGACAACCTGCATGAATAGTAACCATCAGGCTGAGCGGCTGTAACTTCATATTTCATT
>NC_051220.1:42380218-42407718 GCF_015220715.1 Pygocentrus nattereri | reverse complement strand
ACTGTAACCCCCTCTTTGTTGGTCTCCCTGTAAAGTCTACATAGAAGCTACAGTACAATCAGAGCTCTGCAGCTGGAGTTCTCACCCACACTCAGCTCACATCACCCCCGTTCTCCCGCAGATACACCGGCTACCGGTCCCGTCCCGAAAAACGATTAAAACCTAACTACTCACTTTCAAAGCTTTGCATAACCTTCCTCCCTTCTACCTCAGAGAACTGCTGACCGCTTACACTCCCTCTCGCTCTCTCAGGTCTTCTTCTAACAACTTACTCCCTGTCCCAGCACCAGACTCTCCACTTTGGGAGGGAGGACCTTCAGTGCCATGGCCCCCAAACTCTGGAATTCTCTTCCTCAGTATTATTATTATTATTATTATCAGTGTCTGACCTCAAAAATTCCCACAGAATTCACAGAAAGCTTCCCAGAAGCTAATTAATGCCTTTGGATTTAGAATGGGAGTCATAAAAGCTCTCGCAGGTGAAACATGTAGGTGTCCCAATACTTTTTGTCCACACAGTGTAGATTGCAAACTTTGGAACATTTGTTTACACCAGAATAAATCTGATAGAGTTCACAGACACTCAATAAAGGTGAGGCTGTGTCTGGTACTGGAATCATTTCTAATACATTCAAAACAAAGAGTGAAAGCTGAAGATGTCAGTGATGAGAATTCATGATGCTGCATATCATAAACCACACTACACAGAGGGAAATACAGAGGAAGTAATGTGACATGTTTTTTTGGCTCACCTTCCACTTTATTAGAAACACCTACCTTGTGCTTCCACTCACTGGCCACTTTATTAGAAACACCCACCTTGTGCTTCCACTCACTGGCCACTTTATTAGAAACACCTACCTTGTGCTTCCACTCACTGGCCACTTTATTAGAAACACCTACCTTGTGCTTCCACTCACTGGCCACTTTATTAGAAACACCTATGTTGTACTTCCACTGACAGGCCACTTTGTTAGAAACATCCACTTTATTAGAAACACCCACATCATGCTTCCACTCTCATGGACCCCAGCAGGCCCCCCATTTCACATTGGATTGAGTTCCACAGTTTCTCATTAGGTTGAATTGAGTTCTGTAAAACTTGCCAACCTCACAACACTACACTCTTAAATAAAAGTTCTTTAAGGGTGCTTTAGTAAAGAAAATAGCTCTAAATAGAACCATAAACACTCAAAGAACCTTTTGCATGATTGATAGGTTCTCTGAATGGTGAGATGGTTCTTCAGATTGATGTAGAATGTGCTGCACATGCTTCTGTTTAGCACCAAAATGGTTATTCTACCATTTCGATGTCAAGGAACAACAGAAAAACACTTTGGAAATTGTCCTGTGAAACATCAAAAATGGTTCCATTATTATTACAAGGCAAAGATCCGTCTTTTGGCGCTATTAATCGGTCCAGTCTATGCCTATAAATGTGTTCACTTATATATCTTGCATCTAATGGATCTGTGATGGTGCAGGTTCATATATATATATATATATATATATATATATATATATATTCACACACTATGAGAGTGTAGACGTGGAAGAACACCTTTGTAAGCAGAGACTGGACAGGTCAGTTGAGTATAGGATCCAGCTGTCAATCATCTCTGTTCTGTCATGCTGACACTCTGCTCTAAACTCAAGGCCGTGTCGTGCCCCCACTCTCCTGTCAATATTTCCATCCATTTACAAGCAACACCCTTTAGCAGCCTCATCCATTATGGTGCAGGTGACTTTGACGTTTGGGTGAAGGGTAAGTCAGCCATTACCATCAAAGCACAAGAAAGCAAAGACACACACACGGCAGGCACAATGCCCTCACGGAGCCCGAGGACCAGCCACATATTTTATTAATGCCTAACCTTTTTATAAATGCAAAAAACTCACACCTGTTAATGTGATAGTCCTTGGAGCTTCTGGCTGATTACAGAGCGCCAGTTCAAAGCGAACGCGGGCTGCTTTATGTGTCTCTCTGTTGGAAGCATGTGAGGAAGCTGGTTGATGAAGAGATTTACCCACTGCAGGGGGAAAAAACCTCTCAGAATACACGCTCACATCTGTGTGATCAAATATACAGATAACACACTGAAGGGTTCACCGCAGTGCATACAGTCAGGCCCATTAATATTTGTTTTAAGCTGTGTAGCACAAAAGATCAGGTTGAATATCAGCATTAATTTGAGGGGTATTTCCATCCAAATCAGGTAAACAGTGCTGGAATAACAGCCAGTTTTATTTACATACATAAAATATAAAATGTGCCATAACTGTAGACAGTTTATGTTTTATTTTCCAAAATGTTAAATTCAGCAAATGACATGCGAGAACGACGAGTCAGCGTACAGAGAGGAGGTGCGGCGGCTAACGGACTGGTGCGGAGCCAACAAGCTGTCTCTGAATGTGAACAAAACTAAGGAGATGGTCGTTGACTTCCAAAGACTGTGAGGTGACCACCCCCCACTGAACATCACTGGCTCTGCTGTGGGCATCGTCAGGAGCACCAAGTTCCTCTGTGTCTACATCACAGAGAACCTCACCTGGTCCCTCAACACCAACTCCATAGCCAAGAGAGCCCAGCAGCGCCTCTACATCCTGCGGAGACTGAAGAAGGCTCATCTCCCCCTCCCATCCTCACCATGTTCTACAGGGGGACTGTGGAGAGCATCCTGAGCAGCTGCATCATCGCCTGGTTTGGGAACTGCACCGCCTCAGACCGTAAGACCCTACAGCGTATAGTGAGGACAGCTGAGAAGATCATCGGGGTCTCTCTCCCCTCCATCATGGACATCTACACCACACGCTGTATCCGGAAATCCACCAGCATTGTGGACGACTCCGTCCATCCCTCACACGGACTTTACTCACTGCTGCCGTCTGGCAGAAGGTACCGGAGCATCCGTGCCACCACTGCCAGACTCTGCAACAGCTTTATTCCTCAAGCAGTCAGGTTCTTAAACTCACAAGGACTGAGCTAACCCCCCCACCACACACCCCCTCACACACACTCCACACACACAGCTCTTTTGATGCTCTACCTGCACTATCTGGTCATTGCTGCTACGCTGTGTTTACACTGTTCACTCTGGTTTTTCTACCTCAGTAACTGCTGTGTTTGTCTGTCGTCTGACTGCGTGACTCTCAGATCACAGCAGGTTAATATCTCCTCACATTATTCCATGACCTCATGTCCAGAGTGAGTGCTGTGTCGGTGCTGCACTGTCCGGTCTGTTTACTGTGTCTAATGTCTGTTTATTGTTATAAATATTATTTACTGTTTCTAGTTTAATCTAATCACTGTGTACCTGTACAGAGATGGAATGACAAAAAAAGCCTCTTGACTTGAACAGTAATTCATCATCATCATCATCATTGCCTTTATTAATATAGCACCTTCCCCATGTTCAAGGACACTTTACAAGCAGAAAACAAAAAACATGATAACCAACACACACGCCTTCATGGTTCATGGGAGGATTTCACTGACCACAGTATAGAGTCACTCTGCTAGTCTGAAGAGTCCTTAGCCATGGAGAAAGTCTCAGATGATGACTACGGTGCGTCACACAGGCAGCCGGCCCGGGAAGCCTCGGAGTCCGAAAAGCAGTGGAATTTATCAGCAGTCGAACGCCAGACCTGGCCAGGCACCCTCATAGCTGCAGTGGAGCAGCACCTCATAACAGTGGAGCAGCATCCAAGCAATCCCAGACAGCTGTGATGTCACATCGACCAGGTCTCCAATCCAGAGAGCCTCATAGTCACGATACAGCATCACTCAAGTGGCTGGTCCAGGCTCTCTCATAGCTGTGATGTAGCGTCACCCAAAAAGCCCCCGTGCTACAGTTGGAAAATCACTTGGCTGGTATCTCAGTGGATATGATGGCTCCTCAGCCAGCAAGGAAACATCAAAACATTCACACAAAACAAATGAAAAACTGATAAAGTGGCTGCCATATTGTGCCAGCGTCCTTATAACAGCGCATAATTGTGCATTATGTTCCAAAACGTGTTCTCTGTAGAGGGTGTGTTTACTTATTCACACTTAGAAAAGCAACAAAATATGTCATTTGACCAAGGCGCCTACACTTTTGCATACACACACACACACACACACACACACACACACACACACACATATATATATATATATATATATATATCTGTATTCGTGCTTTCAGATATTTGTAAACATGTACCACATTGACATTGATAATTGTTTACTTATTATAGAATTGTAACCTTTACTATGTATATAATAATACTACTACTACTACTAATAATAATAATTATTATTATTATTAATAATAATAATATTTGCATTTCCTGAAAGAAGGGTGCTTGAAAAGAGCTGCGTGTGTGTGTTTGTGTGTGTTTCTGTGTAGGTGAACAACACCTCCTTAGGTATGTGTCTGTGTGTGTGTGTGTGTGTGTGTGTGTGTGTGTGTGTGTGTGTGTGTGTGTGTGTCTGTCTGTGTCTGTGCGGTATGTGTGTGTGTCTGTGTGGTGTGTGTTTGTGAGGGAGAGATGTGTGTGTTTGGGGGGGGGGTGGAGTCATTCGAATGAACTGTCATTCTGTTATTATGCGGCTCTTAGTGGAGAAGCCTTGTTTGAGTCCAATTTGCACCCTCTGAACAAACAGTCATAACTCAGGAAATGTTCACTCTATCGCTTAACCGGATAGATGGTGTGAGATAAGACCCCTTGAGGATTATTTTGGTATATCGTTGTGTGTATTGAGGAGAAAATGTCTCAGTTGTGACGAGTTAAACACAGAGAAAATTTTGAAATAAACAGATTCTGATTTTGAGAAATTTCCATGGGAGTGAATGGGGCAGTTTTCTGTGCCCAGTGCCAAACAAACGCTCATAACTCTAAAGCTAGTTGATAAAACAATGAGATATTTTGGGGTTTCAGAAAGGACAAGTTTCTCTACCATTTAAAACTGGAATGGAGCTTCTAGGTGAAAGTTTAAGGATTTTAAAGCAGATTCCCTGCATGATCAGCTGTGTTTGTGAGACTGAGTGGCCTGCTGTGACGTCATCGATGTCAGCTACAATCTGAAGTTCTGAACATTCCGCCGTTCATTCTTATGGGAGGTTTTTCATTTTTAAACTTAATATTTATTATTAAAAACTACCAATCCGATCTGCTCCAAACATACAGAGCACAAGCCACAGCGCCGAGACCTTCGAAACGTCTGTACGTTAAGCAGTTCGGGCTGTGCATTTCCTGAAGGAAGCGCAGACTAGTTGAACAGTGGTTTCTGTGATGTCCCAGGTGACCTAAAGTGTTGCTAGGCAGTTGCGATGGATGGTGTGATGGATGGTGTGATGGATGGTGTGATGGATGGTGTATGGGGTGTGTATTTAGTTTTTTGTAGTGTGTTCCCAAGTTTTAGCTTTGTGTTGTTTAAAATGAATGGGAGTATAGGGCAGGAACGAAGGATGAAAAAACGACACACAGAAGAGTGCGGGTCAGTATGTCTGTGGATTAGAGCTCAGGGACCTGCTCTGAGTGAGTACATGTAGTTTGGAGTCCGTCATGAAAAAGAAAGATTAGGGCTTTGTTGGGGCCGAAAATGAATTGGATTTTATGGGACGAACGAGGGATGGAAAAATAGAGGTGTGAGGGTTAGTATGAACTTTGGATTGAAGCTTGGGGACCTGTCCTGTGTTAGTATATGCATTTTCATGGCTGTTGGGCAAAGGAAAAAACATGGCTATGGTTTGTGTGAAAATGAATGAGACTCTATGGGAGGAACGAGGGATGAAAAAATGACAAATAGAGGAGTGCTGGTCTGTATGGCTGTGGATTAGACCTTGGGGATCTGTCTCTGAATCAGTATATTTATTTTGGTGTCTGTTGGACAAATAAATAATAGGACTTGGGTTTGGGTGAAAATGAATGCGCAACTATAATATTATTATTATTATTATTAATAACAATAATAATCATAATAATAATAGTTGCATTTATAAGCTTTAAATGCAAGTAATAAAATAGCATTCACAAGATCAGATGTACACTGCAGGAAATACAATTGAAGCTAAATTATGAAATAAGTAATTATAAAACCTAACAATCTCATTTCAGTTCATCTTTTTTAATAATTGGTTGCAAAGTCTGGAACCCATAGACATCACCCTGTTCTGGGTTTCTTCCCTGGTGGTGCTGCTCCAGGCCTTTTCTGCAGCTGTCTTCAGCTCCTGCTTGTTCTGGGTGTGTTTTTCCCTCAGTTTTGTCTTCAGTCAGTGAAATGTATGCTGGACTGTATTAAGGTCAGGTGATGACTTGGCCATTGAAGGATATTCCACTTATTTGCCTTAAAAAAGTCCTGCGCTGCTTTCATCCAGGCTGCTTTGGGTCATTGTCTGAACTGCCGTCCAATGAGTTTCAAAGCATTTGGATGAATCTGAGCAGATAATATAGCCTGTATACAGCGTCAGATTCCAAATGCCACCCTTGAAACGGATTCTGGATCTTTTATCTTCTCGTAAATGAAATAATGAGGGCAGAACGCACACCGTTTACCTCGTTTGGATGTAAATATCCTCAGAGTAAAGCTGATGAAAGTCGTTACATTGATGAAAGAAGATGAAAGTCTTCACTTTGAGCTCATGTGCATTATTCAATTTGACATCCAATGCAATTTGGTAGATGGCTACAATAATAGTAACTTTGGTGATGTCCAAATATATATGGACTTGAGTGTGCCTGAGAAATCCTCACATTCTCTTTCTGATTTCAGTTCACAATATATGCAAAACGTGAAGATGGGTAATTACTGTTTACAGGACATTTATCTTTTTTAAACTATTTCTGTAGAATGGAAATTGATGTGTAATCAAATAAACAATTTTCCCACAGAAACTGTTGCCAGATGAACTGCACTGTTAGAAATGAAGGTTCTGTTCAGGTACATTTTTTCATCATCAAGGTCTAAACAGTGTAGATGTTCCCTCAAAGCTCCAGCAGTGGGTCTAAGGTCTGATTGTGGAGCTTAAATCAGTTCCTCCAGGTGAAAAGTTGGTATTTGTTCCTTTTCATAACCGAATGTTTTAAAACAGAGCAGTAGAGTAAAAGCCTGGAGGCGAGGCGAGGCGGGGTGTGTGGAGTCAGTCCAGCTTAGAACAGATCATTTCAGTGGATTATGGTTCAGTTATGATCCCTGACTAAAGGTCCTGAGATGGAGCCTTGAGGGTCCCACCCCAGTAATGAGAGGGGAACTGCCCCAGTGACAGTTTAGTACCTTTATTAGTAAGAGTGTTAGACTCTGCTGTCTATGTGAGTGAACCGTTGACCTGCTAGTGAGCATTGAGGGGTGAACGGGCAGGAGTGAAAACCCCCAGCTGTGAAAAACAATTCACACCTCTCCACAAAGACAGCCGTGCTGAGATAAAACTGCAGCTGTGCATCGAACAAGCCGGCACAAGTGAACCAATAAAATAAATCGGTATTTAAACACAAGTAGATGTGAATCTTTTTAAATAGATGTTAACGTGCTTGCTCGCCTAAGAAGATGAAAGACTCGTTCACCCAGTTCAGACCAGTTTTGTGAATCAAATACCTTTTCATCAAATTATATTCTGTCCATTTTTAGCCTCTTATTCTCCAGGGTACATTTAGTTTTTTTCCATCTGAATTTTCGTGATAAAAATCATAAGGCAAATTATTCAGTAACTGCATTAAATAAATGTAAGTCTTTATTTTATTTTATTTATTTTTTGTGAAAGTTCCCCTTAGAGTTTTCTGATCTCCACACATCACTACACGCTCACAATTTACTGCTAAAGTCAAAAATCTCCGCCGCTCTTTGTGTTGTTTTCTAAAAGTGATGTTTCCAGAGCAGATCACTGAAGAGACGCCGTCTGTTTATAGTTTAGAGCCCAGATTTGGGGAAAAACGGGTCGACTTTCAGTAGGAAAACAAACTGAGTTCAGCTTCTTTTATTATAAGGGTTTAAAATGACGTCACCGTCTATTAGACTGGAGAGAAGAGCTACAGCCTCACACGACGCCCAGCTTCTGATGGAGCTTATGGAATATGAATGTTATGGAGAACATGACCGAGAGCGGTTTGCAGTTTAAACGGCTGCCTTTGCTAAAGAAAAAATAACGGTGTCAGACCAGAACCGTCAGACCTTTATCTACAGCTACGGTGAAAAAGAGGTTAAAAACAACGGACACATTGTAGACTGAAATGAAACTAGACGTTATTAGATATCTGTGTAAATAATGCACTGGAAGTGTCTTTAGTAGATCCATCAGTAGTAGAATTGGTGTCTGATTTTATTACTGTACAATTTGTAATTTGATCATTAATGAATTCTAAGTATGAATTTAGTTATAACTTAATTCAGGATATCAGTTTTATTAGAACTGGATATTAATTATATTACAGTCTAATTGTTGGCATTAACTAATTGGATTAAAACTTCATTCTGCATAATAATTTCATTAGCACTTCATTCTGGATAATAATTTCTTACGTTATATTCTCACAGTTTTCTCAGTGCGTTTGTAGTAAAACTCCTGAATTTTGTGTTAAATTCTGTTTCACTCCTCTACAGTTATACAGCAGTAGCATCACATTAGAGTTTGTTTATAGGTTTATTAGTAAGTAAATTGAAAACAGTTATTAAACACTTTAGAAATGTATCTTTAACGCAAGGTCCTGTTCTCTGCCAGTACAGATAGTTGCATGGGTGCATTTAAGCACATTTCCCAGCATCCACTGTTATTTAGAGAGTGGAACCAGAAGTTGAAAGCAGAAGGCAGCATTTCCATACGAGAGCCGTACAGCTCTGCTTGACTTTGAAATTATTCATGGCGCATTTCAAAACACACCCGAGCTGTTTCTCATTGGGGACGATAAGACAGATTGTGTTAGCGCTGTGGAGGAGCTGATCAGGAGCTCGCAGCAGCATTTACATCCCACATACTGTAAAAGATGAAGCTTCCTAAATGGTTCTTCATTTTTACCATATAGTTTTACAGACACCTCCTGTTTTTTTTGATCTGACAGGTCAAAATAAGATTTTTCACAAATTCATATTACAGAAGCACATCTGGCCTTAATTTAGGAATTAATAATCTGATTTTACAGCATCTTCTCTACAGTTAAAAAATCCTAACCTACTTCATTGAAATCAACAATAAACTGTTTGATCATGTTTCCTAGCAACCACACAGCTAAAACATAAACATGTAATCAAAATAGCACAAAGTGTAATGTAAGTTACAGCTGCTGTTACTCATGTAAGAAAAGGTCAAACTAAACTAAAGAGTGATAAACTGTGAGTAGTGAATGATGTGAGAGCGCCCCCTGCTGTATATCAGAGCATCACTGCTCTCAGTTTCAGTCTCCATTTCCCAAACGCTTTAGCAGAGCGCACTAACGTTCCTCCTCCTAATGAACAGCCGCCCGTTCAGCTCCGCCTCCTCATTATTCTCCACCATCACTGTAATACTCCATCATCTACATTAACACAGGAAGGTGGTCAGAGGGGCGGTGGAGTTCGAGTCTGCAGCGTCTGAGATGTTTAAAACGCAGAGTTAGAAGAGAAAAACATCTCCCAGTGAAAGCCGCGTTTTACAGTAGAAATAAATGGAGCTCATTATGCTGGTAGTGAACTACGCTGCCTGACTCAGCCGCCTCAGAACCAGAGAAACGGACCTTAAACAGAAGTCAGGACCCTGCTGGGGTTCATCCTAAAGTCAGGACAGGATTTAGGAGGTTTAGTCTGGTTAGGACGTTTGTGTGATGCTGTTTTCTGATCTGGAGTTCATGATGAGATGCTGAAGGGAGGAGCTGATATTCTGGAAGAGCTACTGTCCCAAACTCAGTCCGTACTGAAGTCGTCATGGAGACCAACCAGATCGGATTTCAGACTTAAGATGTTTCTGTAATACGGCCTTTGGTGCAGTCTTTTTATCGGTATAGAACATTTAAATTACGCAGAGGTTCTTTAAACTTCAAAACATCGACGTCCTCCTTAATGTAAAAATGATTAAACCTGTGTAAACATTCTGAGGACATTTAAAATGAAAGCAGGCAGGTTTTCCTGGCATATCTGACTGTTTTCATGACAGAAGTGTTAAAGCTGATAAAGGGTATTTTTTATTCACTGCAAAGTGACTATAGATGTCCCCAAATATTTTCAGACAGTGTAAACCCACAAAAAAAGTGAGCATGCCTGGTTAAAAGCAAGGATTTTTTTCATTAACGGTAAAAAGTTCATGATTTTTGGGATTAATCACAGAAAAGGCTGTTCAATTGATATTCAGTCATGTATAATGCTGTCTGTTTTACCCACTGCACCCTGCTGGGCTTGTATGCCCACGATGTATCGCAAGAAACAGTCAAAGCTTAGTTGAGCTAAATGAAACTGTCGTCTGACAGCTCCACCATCTGACAAGCTGCACCACTGATGGACTGTAGCAATAATGTCCCATTTATTTGCACCAATAACATCCCACAAACGACGGCTCAAGATGTGCACAAACGATAGCCTAGGATGCACCAATGAAGTCCCAGCGCCTGCACCTATGATGTTTTATTGCTGCTCCATGGACCGCACCAATGAAGTGACTCAACGATTACGTGCCTCGCTCCATTTCACAGTCTCAGAGGCTCATCTCCAGGCCAATCCAGCCAACACTCATCATCGTTGCCATGATCACTGCTGGTACCCAGTCTGCCGAACTGGAAGCTTTCCTTCACTCTTTGGGCTCATGGAAGGAAAACACCCACTCCAGTGACTCACACACCCAGACTAGAGCCTCTCCAGCAACCCCAGACTGCCCTCAATATCTGGCTATGCAAACACAAACCCTGCAGAGACAAGACATTACAATAATCCCAGAAACAAACAGCTTGTTTCCGCTGTCGGCCAGCATGGGCGGCACCAGCACTTTCCCGAAGCTGGACAGATGCATAGCAGCATCACGGTCGAATTCACCGAGCTCTTTAGAAAGACCCATTCTTTCACTAATGTGTGTAAAGGCAGGCTGCATGGCTAGGGGCTTGATTTTAAACACCTGTGGCAATGAGACTGAATGAAACACCTAAATTCATTGATTGAGAGGTGTGTCCCAAAACTTTTGTCCATATATTGTACTTCAAACTACGCAGAGTTGCTAAGCAATCTCAAGTAGACTTGCTATTTACCTGTATTTTATGCTGTTATCTATAACATATAAATAAAATTCAAGCTTCCAGAAAGCTGCTGATACTGTTTGAAGCTACATTGTTCATTATAAAGCTAAGTATTGGCTGTTCGACTGCTCTGGAGTAAAGGGTGATTTGGGCCTATTCCTTTAAAAGTGAAGAAAAAAAAAAACACCGGTAAAATGAAATGAGTGTCAGGGTAAGGGCTGAGGAACAGAAGCTGAAATGGTGTAATGAGAAAAAAAAATCATTAAATATGAAGTTTGTATTGTTTGGCCTATAACAGCTTCCTGCAGATGAAACGATGCTATGAGACTCAATTACTCCTATAGACTTTCCTAGTTTGCTGACAAAGAGCAGAGTGAGGCTGTGGGTGTGTTATGAGCTCCTCAGGATGGTGCTGCTTTGAAGCAGATCATTGTCAGAGATCAGACAGCAGAATAAACCTTTCCTCCTCTTCAGTCTGAAACACAAAGGCCTTGTTACGCTTCTACAGGAGTGGAAGTTTGAGCAGCTTTTTTGGGGGTAAATTGCAAACGACGCTGGGAAAAAAATCACTTTGACAGAGTTTTTCACTCTGAAAGCAATCGCTTACTTTGACCAAAACCAATTTAATACACTTGGATTTCTACTTACTGGCCACTTTATTAGAAACACCTACCTTGTGCTTCCATTAACTGGCCACTTTATTAGAAACACCCACCTTGTACTTCCACTAACTGGCCACTTTATTAGAAACACCTACCTTGTACTTCCACTAACTGGCCACTTTATTAGAAACACCCACCTTGTGCATCCATTAACTGGCCACTTTATTAGAAACACCTATCTTGTGCTTCCATTAAGTGGTCACTTTATTAGAAACACCCACCTTGTGCTTCCATTAACTGGCCACTTTATTAGAAACACCTACCTTGTATTTCCACTCACTGGCCACTTTATTAGAAACACCCACCTTGTGCTTCCACTCACTGGCCACTTTATTAGAAACACCCACCTTGTGCTTCCATTAACTGGCCATTTTATTAGAAACACCTACCTTGTGCTTCCACTCACTGGCCACTTTATCAGAAACCCCCACCTTATTGCTCCATGTTGTAGGTCTACGTTTACAGAGCACTAAAAATGAATACAACAAATATTAATTAAATTCAATACATTAGTTAATTATTTTTACTCTATTTTGCCATCATGATCAATATGTCATATGCATCTAAATGACCATTTCAATGTGCTTGTGGACCACTGAGCCAGAAGATGAGCGTCAACAGATGGGCTGCAGTCTCCAGCTGGACACTAACAAGGTGGAGCTACAAGAGAGGGGTTTCTGATAAAGTGGCCATGGAGCTTAATCCACCTACATTTGTATTTGGTTAAATGAACTTTATCAGTATTGTTAACTGGATCATTAAATCAACTTGTTTTGGTCATTTATGATTTGTCTCAGCTAATATATGCACAAGCCCCAATCGCACCAGCAGCAAATCAACCATGAAAGGCCTATTTGTAGTTCAGTAAGCAGCAGTAGGATCTCTGCAGTGGTTTGTGAAGCTCTTAAATTTGTTCACTCTGCACTGTTCAACCACATTAATAACAAACATCATTATCACCCACAGCTTCCAATTAAATCCCCTAAAGCTGAGTGCAATTAGCCAGCTGTTCCAGCTGTATAGACCACAAGGCTCCTACAGTGCAAATGTCTCTATATTTGGCCTATGAATGTACAGTATCTCTCTAAAAATGCACAGATGGAAATATACATTACACTACAGTTTAGTGCCAAGAAGCAGCAAATACAGATCTGACAGAACAGCTGTCGTACTAGACTGCAGAAATCACGGCATTTTACACACACACAGGCTTTTACCTTCATGTATAAGTACTTATATGTGATGATATTGTGTAAAAAAACCCCACAGAAAACACGTTTCACAGAAAATGACACAGAAGCCTCAACAGCTAAAACTAATGTCAGATGTTTAAGTGTTGGGGGGCTCGGCACCTTGAGCCTTTGTTACTGTCCTGTTGTGGCTCCACAGCTGAATCAGATCAGCAGGTAATAATAAAATAATGCTCCTCTACAGTAAAATGAAGCTCTGCTGATCCTTCAACACAGTTTAACAGTAAATGGTCTTAAACGCTGGAGTTAATGTAGAACTGCTGATTCACCCTTTAACCCTGAAGATCAGCGCAGACGGCTGGTCACCATAGCAACACAGACGACAGTCTCGCCCAGCTAGTAGCTACGAAACGGCAAAGAGAGAGATTTAAGACGGACGTCGATCATTTAGAGACGAATGGACTTATTAGTGTTTATAATCAGTCCAGCTGGTTTCCTGATACGTTTAATCTGCAATGAGAAATTGACGAACACTAAAAAGTTGCAGAGTTGAAGTTTCTGATTCTCATTCGCCGCTTCTTGTTCAAATGTTCCTGTTCCACCTTAAATGGTGCAGCAGTTACATTCTGGTGCCTCAGGCACCATTTAAGGTGGAACGGGAAAATTTGAACAAGAAGTTGGCGGATAAGAAGCGACATTTTACAAGAAACTGTTTTACTTTTGAGGAAAAGTTTCCTGCCAGAGATGCGAGAAAAGCAGCTATAGTTGAGCTGAAGCAAAGTGAGTCTGCGTTTTTGTTTTATTGTATTTTTATCCTACACTAGAACATCAGCACATACAGACACATTTATAGCCAAGATGGTAAAATGGACATAATGGCTCCCAAAGTGGTTTGATTTTTGTTGAAAGGACCCACTTGTGTGGGTTGTAGAGTCCATCTCCTGCTACCACGAGTGTGAAAGCACCACCAACATTCAAAAGTGACCAAAACATCAGCCAGAAAGCAGAAAGGTACTGAGAAGTGGTCTGTGGTCCCACCTGCAGAACCACTCCTTTATTGAGTGTGTCTTGCTAATTGCCAGTAATTCCCACCTGTTGTCTGTTCCATTTGCACAACAGCAGTGAAATTGATTGTCAGTGTTGCTTCCTAAGTGGACAGTTTGATTTCACAGAAGTTTGATTTACTCTGAGTTATATTGTGTTGTTTAAGTGTTCCCTTTATTTTTTTGAGCGGTGTACATGGCCTGTTTTTCTTTGGCTTTACTGCAGATTCATGACATTTCTGTCAGCAGTGCATGACGACACCCACAGTTAGACTATCTCTTCACTCTGCATATGAACAAATGTTTCCTAAATGCACTGATGCAAACATATACTATTGTTTCATGCCACATGTAGCAGCAAATCCAGTTTTGACAGAAAACAATTGTGCCTTGTTACACACACATACAGTCAGCGCTGTGGAGCTTTAGTTTGTCCTGCTGAACATGAGCTGTTTGTCAGACATGACATTTATGCTGAACATCGCCTGTTGGACATGATGTGCTCGGGAAAAATAACGTTATGCAAAAATGAGGTTTTCGATCTGCACTGCGGTGTTAGCCGCCGTGCTGCATCACACGAGACAGGCTTTATTAGACTGTGAATTCCCTGTAGGATTCCGATATAAATGTTTCATGAAGTAGAAGGAAAATGAAACACATGCTACAGAGAGAAAAACATGCAGGAACAATTATGATAAAAAGAAATCTGAACATGAGAGAAATCAATACGCAGAGATCCAGAGATAGACAGGACAGAGAAGGCCTGGTCATTGCTGTGAACTAATAATCCATATCTGTAGTTTTAGTTCTTTTTTGTTTAATCGACTCATCATATGCTGGTTGTGTTTACACTCTACAAGTAATCCACTAATGTGTGTATTTCATTGTTAAGTTCTGGACATAAAAGGGTTAAAATCCTGAAAAGTCCTATCTGTCCTATCAGGATTGTTTTCTCTGTGGTATATAGGTAGATACAGCCAAGCTGCTCCCCTATTGGTCAGGACGGAGGTCGGCAGCATGTGACTCTTTTCCTGCCCTGTCGTGGCTCCACAGCTGAATCAGATCAGCAGGTAATAATAAAATAATCCTCCTCTACAGTAAAATAAAGCTCTGCTGATCCTTCAACACAGTTTAACAGTAAATGGTCTTAAACGCTGGAGTTAATGTAGAACTGCTGATTCACCCTTTAACCCTGAAGATCAGCGCAGACGGCTGGTCACCATAGCAACACAGACGACAGTCTCGCCCAGCTAGTAGCTACGAAACGGCAAAGAGAGAGATTTAAGACGAACATCGATAATTTGGAGACGAATGGACTGATCAGTGTTAATAGTCACTCCAGCTGGTTTCCTGATACGTTTAATCTGCAGCAAGAAATTGACAAACACTAGAAAGTAATGAGGCCTAAGTAAAAGGTTGAAAGTTGAGAGACGTTTTACAAGAAACTAATCTACTTTTGTGGAAACGTTTCCTGCCAGAGATGCGAGAAAAGCAGCTATAGCTGAGCTGAAGCTTAAAGCAGAGCGAAGTAAGTCTGAGTCTTTGTTTATACATTTAGCCTATAACTAGCACATCAGCACACACTGAGACAGATTTAGGATTTCAGCAGCTGGACTGAAGGCCTTACACATTAGATTAACTACCAACATAATTAGGAAGAGACAGAGGAATCAATCAATCAGAGTTTGATTTACAGTGAACGGTGAGCGGTAAATAACCCGTTCATGGATGTTTTGAATGAAAAGTAAATAAAACACAAGGTACTTTGTCCTGAAAAAGCAAACTTCAGACTCTAAACACGGCTTGGCTGGTTAAGGATTCAGATCAAAAGGGGGAAAACTACTTCTGTAAAATCAGAGGAGGCTGGATGTGCGGCTGTTTTACAGTCCGTGTGTGCTGTGTATGTTCTCGGTGAGGTCAGCTCTGTGCAGACAGTTAAGCTGTGCGACAGGAGCAGATGCTGCTGAGACAGCAGATCATGACTGTGAGTAAAACAGACAGTCAGAGAACGCAGTCATGAGCTGATGGAGGGAAAACAAACCTCAGTTCAGTCATTATCAGTGATAATAGAATCAAGCTGCAGGTTTACATGAATTGTTTCTGACTTCGCTCACTGGAAGAAGCGGAGAAACTGAGTGGAAAGTGTGCTTGCAGTCCGAGAAGGTCTGAGTGCAGAGCTACAGAGCTGCAGATTTACCCCCCGCAGTTTTACCCCCCGCAGTTTTACCCTGGCGGTTTGAGGCCAGTGGAGCTCATGCGCAGTAGGACAGCGCAGTGGTGCCATGTAAACAAAGTCCTTATAAAAAAAGTTGAGTATTACGAGTTTCCCATTCATATTTCAACCACTGGCCAGTAACCTCAGATGTAATGTCTCTGATGTAAACTGTGCCTGTTTGAGGTGGTTATATGTGTCATCATATATATCACCATTCAGAAAAGGAGACCGCTGACAATATACAAATCAACCACTGTAACCAGTTAAACCATAAGACAAAACCATCAGACACCAAAAGAAACAATGCTTTCTGTGGGTTTTCTCAGGAGGGACACATTCAAAAGTTTGTTTTAGCCTAAAACTTAATATTATGCTCAGTTTGAGCTGCTTACAGTAAAGTTTTATTCCTGCACGTGTAATGTAGGAGAACACATGAAGCCCCCATATTAAGGGTAAGTTAATAGCTATTATATAAGGGTAAGTTAAGAGCTATAACCCAGTTTACCCTATTACTGACTATAAAACGTGACCAAAACTATTAAATTTACATATAATTGATAATGTTTGATTTATGAAATTTACCCTCACAAACATATATACATATATATATATATATATATATATCCTACTACTCTTCCATTCAAAGAATGCTTTGCTTCTACTAAAAATGACCAATGTTTGAGATGTTGAAACACCAAAAATATATTATAAACGTATTAACTCTACACAATAGTAACAGACCATAGTGCATTGTTATTATGTTTGAATTATGTTTGAACATATGTATATTGTTTGTATTATGTATTATGTATATAATATGTATTATGTTTGAAACCTACGTACCTTCTTCACTGGGTAACTCTTTCTTATAGATTCCCTAAAGTTCTAGATATTAATCAGGCAAGTGCGAGGTGCAAACTCCAGTGTTCTAAATTATTCTCACTTTTGTATTTTTGCCAAGGGTGTGACAAGGTCTGGGTTATTTTCAGCAGCCTTGGATACTTTTCTACAACTGAAAAAAATAATCACATTTTATATACACACTATATTTCCAAAAGTATTCGTCGTCTGGCTTCACACGCATATGAACTTGAGTGACGTCCCATTCTTAATCCATAGGGTTTAATGTGATGACGGCCCACCCTTTGCAGCTATAACAGGTTCAACTCTTCTGGGAAGGCTTTCCACAAGGGTTAGGAGTGTTTATGGGAATTTCTGGCCGTTCTTCCGGAAGCGCATTTGTGAGGTCAGACACTGATGTTGGACGAGAAGGTCTGGCTCACAGTCTCCGCTCTAATTCATCCCAAAGGTGTTCTATGGGGTTGAGGTCAGGACTCTGTGGAGGCCAGTCAAGTTCTTCCACACCAAACTGGCTCATCCGTGTCTTTATGGACCTGCTTTGTCCACTGGTGGGCAGTCATGTTGGAACAGGAAGGGGCCGACCCCAAACTGTTCCCACAAAGTTGGGTGCATGAAATTGTCCAGAATCTCTTGGTACTGAAGCTTTAAGAGTTCCTTTCACTGGAACTAAGGGGCCGAGCCCAACTCTTGAAAAACAACCCCACACCATGATCCCCCCTCCACCAAACTTTACACTCAGCACAATGCAGTCAGACGAGTACCGTCTCCTGGCAACCGCCAAACCTAGACTCGCCCATCGGATTTCCAGACGGAGAAGCGTGATTGGTCACTCCAGAGAACACGTCTCCACCGCTCTAGAGTCCAGTGGCGGCGCTTTACTCCACTGCATTCCACGCTTTGCACTGCGCTTGGTGATGTAAGGCTTGGATGCAGCTGCTCGGCCATGGAAACCCATTCCATGAAGCTCTCTACGCTGTTCTTGAGCTGATCTGAAGGCCACATGAAGTTTGGAGGTCTGTAGTGATTGACTCTGCAGAAAGTTGGTGAAATCTGCGCACTATGACCCTCAGCATCCGCTGACCGCTCTGTCATTTTACGTGGCCGACCGCTTCGTGGCTGAGTTGCTGTCGTTCCCAATCACTTCCACTTTGTTATAATCCCACTGACAGTGGACTGTGGAATATTTAGTAGTGAGGAAATTTCACGACTGGACTTGCTGCACAGGTGGCGTCCGATCACGGCACCACGCTGGAATTCTCTGAGCTCCTGAGAGCGACCCATTCTTTCACTAATGTCTGTAGAAGCAGTCTGCAGGCCTAGGGGCTCGGCTTTATACACCTGTGGCCATGGAAGAGACTGGAACACCTGAGTTCAATGATTTGGATAGGTGAAGGAATACTTTATGAAACATAGTGCATATAAATTTCCAAGTCATTTCTTTTGGTCATAGTGGAATTTACACACAGTGTAAGGAGCAACAGGCATTTTCAAATTATGTAAAAAACTGAAAAAAGACAGAAATGGAGATATGAAGTTTTGTTCCCACAACTGCGATACATACGTACAGTGTTTCCTGGTAAATGTCTGTATCATAGTGGATTGCAATATAAAGTGTTACGCTTTATTGATACACTACTTAAGCTTTTTGGCCTCATCCCACCGCAAACATTGCCCAGAGCAGGTAAGGTGTGTTTCTAACATCAGCTCTGCAAATCCTCCCAATGGATGACGGATAGCCTACAAGACACCAAAAGCTCATTACCGCAGCTTTTACCTAATCCTGTCACCTCAACCCCATTAGCTTTAAATAAACCCCTTCTACTCGCTGGATGCTGCAGCGACGTTTTACATCTGCACTTCTGTGTGTACAGTTGGCGTGTTTGGCTGTAGAGGCTTTGTAGATCCTCACGTTAAATTTACATGCAGCTGAATGTTTTTTAAGCTCACCTTTCCCCAAACTCTAAATCTAAGACAACCTGAGCAGCATAAGAAACTAACTGTGTCCTTTTGTAGGAAATGTTGTGATGATGGACAAACTTTACAGAAGACTGAAAATACTGAAGTTGTATCAGTGCATCAGTTTCTCTCTGGGTTGAAGAAGAATTTCAATAAAGCTTCTCCAACCATGTGAAAGAACATATTTGTGGGCAGGCCCTGAATGGGTCAATTAAAATGCTGGCCTATATATAAGTCCTTAAGGTTTTAGGGGCTTAAAAGAGATGGTTTGAGGGTTCTTTAGTATGAATAATGGTTCTATATAAAACCATGAGCGCCTAAAGAACCATTTACATGCTTAAAGTGCTTTTGTAATGTGAAACGGACAATGCGCTGTATTTGGTTCTATACAGCACCAAAAATGGTTCTTCTATTGCAGGGGCTGAGGACCACAAATGGGCCGTGAAGTGCCCCTTGCTGGTCCTCTGGCCTATGCTGAGGAGGGCCAGTGGTCTGTAGTGGGCCTGTGATAACATTTCATCATAAAAATCAGTAAAAAAATAATTGATTTAACCATAAAAAATAAAATGTTTGACCATTAAAAAAAAAAAAAAACCCACACCTGACCTTTCAATTGTCCACTCGCACCACTATTCTGCTGATATTTCATGTTTCATAATACACATCAAATATTGAAGGACTACGCCACCACAAATCACTGTCTTGAAAATTCCCCAAAAACAAGGTTCTAGGCAAAAACATCAAGTTTTGTTTTCTTGTGGGCCTTCATGCTTTCTACTGATGAACAGGTGGGCCTTAAGTTGGAAAAGGTTTCAGAACCTCTATTTGAGAACCTCTATTGTATACAAGCTCGATATCATAACAAAAGCAGAACCTTTATGATATTTATAGCTATTTTTCAAACCATGTTCAACACATTCTTAATCTGAAGAACCATTTCATCATGCAGAACCATTTAATTATGCAAATGGTTCTTTGAGTGTTCATAGTTCCAAACAGAACCATTGTTTTTACTAAAGAACCCTTGAAAAAACATTGTTTCCGGCGTGATGGTCAGTCCTTAGTGATCTCTTGAGTGTCCATCAGTCAGTTTCACACAGAATGTAGACGGACACACGAATCCAGCAGCTCCACATGGTGAGAGGCAGATGACGTGTATCTCAGCCCCTCTTCACAGGCTCATAACTCTGGATGAGATGGAATGGAAAGGAGTTTGAACTGGATTTCTGTGCTGAATTATACAGATAATATATTGGGGGCTCATCTCCATCAGCTTCATCAGTGGCCAGTTTCTGCTGCTCTTGGTTGGGTATTTTTGTTTAGTTCCACTGCAGTGACACCAAAACGCCAGTGAATATAGTGGTTTAGGCCCTCTGTATAAATGCTATGACCACATCATATAAAATCCAGAATTAACCAAATGCATCCTCATAGCTGCATAATTGATGCAACAGATGTATAAGCAGGAGGATCCATATGGTGGTGTAAGAATAAGGAACTGATGTAATTGTGAATAAGAAGCCACCCCTCCTTCCTCCCAGAGACACTCAGACACATACGCACGCAATCATCTTTGAGCAGCATACGTGACAGAGTGGACAGGCACAGATTTGTTAATAAATTAGAATTAACTTTGCATATATGCATATATAATCATAGTAATCATATCAAATGCATATGTTACAGTAGCTGAAATGTGGACAGAATACAATTAAAAATGAGTCCACATAGATGACACTGTACTAAATACATAGCGTTAGCTTTTAATTTGATATTTGGACGACACTGTTTTGATGGCCACTTGCAGCTTATCTAAAAGTGCTCAGGTTGATAGTGAACAGTCTGGTGAACGTAACCAAGGTTAAGGTTAGGTTCAAGGCAGTGTTCCACTCATATGAACACTGTTAGAAATGAAGGTTCTGTTCAGGTACGTTTTCCTTCATCAAGGTACAAACAGTGTAGATGTTCCCTCAAAGCTCCAGCAGTGGTCCTAAGATCTGATTGTGGAGCTTAAATCAGGTTCTCCAGGTGAAAAGTTGGTATTTGTTCCTTTTCATAACCGAATGTTTTAAAACAGAGCAGTAGAGTAAAAGCCTGGAGGCGAGGCGAGGCGGGGTGTGTGGAGTCAGTCCAGCTTAGAACAGATCATTTCAGTGGATTATGGTTCAGTTATGTTCCCTGACTAAAGGCACCGAGATGGAGCCTTGAGGGTCCCACCAAAGTGGCACTGCCTTAGTGACAGATTAGTGCCTTTATTTCTGAGAGTGGACATCTTAATGGGTATGTTTGGTGCTCATCCTGCTGATTGGAATCAGGTAAAAAATGTACAATATACTAACAAAGTTGCATTAAAGACACCTTTAAGGAGGCGTCGCTTCATCTGATGTAAACATTCTTATTTGCTTCCTGTGGTGGTGCCTCTGTAGTCTCTATAGTGGGATGTTCTGGTTTAAAGGCTAGACGGAGCCCCTTCTGATGATAGATAGGAACTTTTGAAGAGTGATCTGGGCAATTAGAAGTGGGACCTATGATTTTACCCTCTACATTAGGGGCTACACTGACAGTCAGAATTACTTCATTGCAGTGGGGGGATTCACAATGGTGGTAAGACACATTTGCAAATGCATGCTCAGTACTGTAGTGAGACAACATTGCTAAAAGAAAAAAAAATAAAAGAGGGTTCAAAATCATAAATTCTGCCAAACTGATGTTGCCGCACTACAGATTCATTCATTCGTTCACCATCTAAGTCGCTTATCCTCCTGGGTCGGGGGAGCTGGAGCCTATCCTAGCGTTCATTGGGTGGAAGGCAGGAAACACCCTGGACAGGTCGCTCGTTCATCACACGGCAGACAGACATATAAAATCACACCTAGGGGGAATTCAGGCCCAATCCCATTTTTTCTTTTTACCCCCACCCCAATTTTTTGAGTGTCATCATTTATTTACATTTGTGGCATTTGGCTGACGCTCTTATCCAGAGCGACTTATAATTTGATCATTTTACACAGGGAGGCCAAGGTGGTGTTAGGAGTCTTGCCCAAGGACTCTTATTGGTATAGTGTAGGGCGCTGCCCTAGTGGTGGACTGAACCCCAGTCTGCAGTGTAGAAGGCAGATGTGTTACCCACTACACTAACCAACCAACCAGTGTCATCCTACCCCGAGGGGGGTTACAAGGGGTAATGCTTAAAATCTTGCTCTATGAAATGGGACCCAACAGGCTACAGTGAAGGCAGAGGAGGGGAAAGTTCAGCTCCTCACTGCTGGGCTTTAGTTATGTTTAGGGCATCTTATCCCTTCAAAAAGGGGGGCAATTATTTATTATCACCCCCCCCCACCCCCCTAATTCTTCACTGGTATGAAGCTGAAGTCAGATATTCGCCAGATTGTCGTTCCAGTTTTCCCGTTCCACCTTAAATGGGGCAGCAGTTACATTCTGGCCTTTGTTTGGAGGGTCATGTAGCCGTAACACTTCGCCCCACCCCTCTATCTCAACAACAATTGGGACACCCTAAATCTAGACACACGCAAAACAGAGGGCTAAGGGCTGAGTGGTAGGGGCGAGGGGTGAAATGGGATTGGGCTTTAGTGTCTTCATTTGCCCTGTCTGCATGTCTTTGGACTGTGGGAGGAAACCCACACAGACACAGGGAGACCACACTTCACACAGAAAAGACTCTGGTTGCCCGGCTGGGGAATCGAACCCAGGCTACACACTGCGCCACCTTGCCGCCCCTGCATTATAGATGAATAATTCAATTCCAATAAACAGAGTTTCCCTCTTTTGTACAAATACGATGAGCCAACTTTGCAGTCCAGCTCTGAGTGGTGGATTTAGGTCCATCGAACGATCAAACAAAGTCCGCTACGAAAGATAACGATTACCGTATTGACGGAGCTACATTCAAATAATTACCACCACCATAATCTTGATCAAACTGATGATTGCTCAACTTTCATCCCGTAGAAAAAACAGAAATCACAGATGATGTGTAAAAATGTGTACCATCCTGTTCATTTCATGTTTACTCCGTTGTCCCCAGTAAATCAGGAAAAATAGTTAAATATGAAGTAAAAATTCCGTCAGTCATTTATTTACATACAAACATGTATTCGGGTTAAACTGACCCTAAAGATTACAGGAAGGCTATAGCAGTTGTTAATTATTGAGTAAATAACAAGGCTGCAGCTGAGGAGGCTAAGTCGGAGCCTCCCGATCAGGACAGGCAGTAAATCTTTCCTGTCTGTTTCCACTCCAGCTCGTTTCCTCTGAGCAGGACGGATCATTCAGCCTGGATCCCCCATAAGCCTCGGGTTGCTCTACAGTTTGACTGACCGATCTGTTGGCAGGCAGAAGCAGCTTAGCGGGTTCTTGGCCTGCTGCAAGCTGGCAGCTGCTGTAAATAGATTGGGTGCGGCGGCCAGGCTGAGGTAAAGCTGCTGTCCGGCTGCTGGAGGAATCAAACTCTTCCTCACGTCTCAGAATCATCAGCCTGACGCCAGGCAACGCTTGTCTGAGTCAAGACTCACACAAACTTGGTGGTGCACGCCTTCCTAAACGGTTCTTGGCTCAAGTGTACAGTTCAGGGAAAATCCTTTCACTGCTACAGAACCTTTATGTTCTAAAGGTCTAAAGGGATGAACTTCTTTTACTGGAGGAATATTTTACCTTGGGGGTCTCGACTTTAACTCAAGGACATAGATTGTGCACTGAGAGTTCTATAAGAATGTATGTAAACCAATCATTAGAAGTCAGTATCAGTATATTGAACAAAACATTCTGAAGTTACGATGGAAGTTAGTGTCATTTTGGACCATTTCTATTTTTCTATTCATTATGAATTTTTGACACATTATAAACAACACCTAGTGCTAAATTATTTAAAAATAAGGAAACCATCATTTTTTTTTCCTTTTCTCAATACCGGATATGCTTGACTACAAACATTGCACACAATTGCACATAAATAGTGTTTATGTTTGAATAAAATAGTATTTTATTCAAAACAGTCATATTTGCACACAAGGTATAGTCGAGCGTATCGTTACTATTAAGTGCTGTCATGTTGTTTCCGACTCCTGGTGACTATACGGGTCGTTTTTCCAGAATAGAGACTCTATATCAGTGATACCAACCCTTGTCCTGTAGATCCTTGACCTCATTAACTTCTTCAGAAGTTCTTGATTGACTGGGTCAGTCGCATTAGTGTTGGGTAAAAGGGGGGCAGGGCAGTGTGATAGAGGCTGGTTGTAACGAAGCTCTGGAGAAGAGTAGATTTGTAAACTCCAGGCTTTGTTTTCTAGCAAAGAAAAGGAAGATAGAGGGTGAAAATGCTCATTTAATGTTATGTTCTATATCTATTTGGGATTTTTTTTCTGTGTATGAATAAAGTTTTCTAAATTGATGATAATGAGACTGAGTCAGAGTCATGTTAACTCTACTTTGTCCACTTCAGTTCAACTCAACTCAGCTTAACTAATCAACTCAACACAATGTTCCATGTTCACTTCCTTTAAACCTCAGTTCAGCTAAGCTTTGCCCAGTGCTAACTCCACTCTACATTTAGCTCAACACAAAAAACGTTTTTTTTTATTTTTCATTTATATATATATATATATATATATATATATATATATATATATATATATATATAAATGAAAAATAAAAAAAACGTTTTTGTATAACATTTATATATATATTTATACAAAAAAAAAAATTATATATATTTATATATATATATATATAAATATACAGTGGGGCAAAAAAGTCAGCCACAAAATTTAGTCAGCCGCTGATTGTGCAAGTTCTCCTACTCAGAAAGATGAGAGGTCTGTGATTTTCATCATAGGTGCACTTCAACTATGAGAGACAATATGAGAAAAAAAAATCACATTGTGGGATTTTTAAAGAATTTATTTGTAAATTATGGTGGAAAATAAGTATTTGGTCACCCACAAACAAGCAAGATTTCTGGTTCTCACAGACCTGTAACTTCTTCTTTAAGAAGCTCCTCTGTCCTCCACTCATTACCTGTATTAATGGCACCTGTTTGACCTCGTTATCTGTATAAAAGACACCTGTCCACAGCCTCAAACAGTCAGACTCCAAACTCAACCATGGCCAAGACCAAAGAGCTGTCGAAGGACACCAGGGAGAAAATTGTAGACCTGCACCAGGCTGGGAAGAGTGACTCTACAACAGGCAAGCAGGTTGGTGTGAATAAATCAACTGTGGGAGCAGTTATAAGAAAATGGAAAACATACAAGACCATTGATAATCTCCCTCGATCTCGGGCCCCACGCAAGATCTCATCCCATGGGGTCAAAATGATCATGAGAACGGTGAGCAAACATCCCAGAACTACACGGAGGGACCTGATGAATGACCTGCAGAGAGCTGGGACCAAAGGAACAAAGGCCTCAGTAACACACGACGCCGAGAGGGACTCAGATCCTGCAGTGCCAGGCGTGCTCCCTGCTTAAGCCAGTACACGTCCAGGACCATCTGAAGTTTGCTAGGGAGCATATGGATGATCCAGAAGAGGACTGGGAGAATATCATGTGGTCAGATGAAACCAAAATAGAACTTTTTGGTAAAAACTCAACTCGCCGTGTTTGGAGGAAGAAGAATGCTGAGTTGCCTCCCAAGAACACCAAACCTACTGTGAAGCATGGGGTGGAAACATCAGGCTTTGGAGCTGTTTTTCTGCAAAGGGGACAGGACGACTGACCCGTGTTGAGGGAAGAATGAACGGGGCCATGTATCATGAGATTTTAAGCCAAAACCTCCTTCCATCAGTGAGAGCATTGAAGATGGAACCTGGCTGGGTCTTCCAGCATGACAATGATCCCAAACACACCGCTCGGGCAACGAAGGAGTGGCTCCGTAACAAGCACTTCAAGGTCCTGGAGTGGCCTAGCCAGTCTCCAGACCTCAACCCCACAGAAAATTTGTGGAGGGAGATGAAAGTCCATGAACGTCCACCCCATCACGGCTCTAGAGGAGATCAGCAGGAGGAACGGCCCAAAATACCAGCTACAGTGCAAACCTGGTGAAGACTTACAGGAAACATCTGACCTCTGTCATTGGCAACAAAGGTTATGTTACAAAGTATTGAGTTGAACTTTTGTCATTGACCAAATAATTATTTTCCACCATAATTTACAAATAAATGATTTAAAAATCCTCCAATGTGATTTCCTGGATTTTTTTTCTCATATTGTCTCTCATAGTTGAAGTGTAGCTATGATGAAAAGTAGGAGAACGAAAATCAGTGGCTGACTGAATACTTTTTTTGCCCCATATATATATATATATATATATATATTACATATACAATTGCTATTCTAACTATTATACATCTAAGTGCTGACCCACTTTCCACTCGTGTTTTTCTCTGTACAATAGCAATCCCCAAAAAACTCTTCTTTCTCAATATTATTTTTTTACTGTCTTCCTACTTTTCTATAATCCCTGAGGGACACCACACATAAAGCTCCATAATCACACTGTCTCCACTGCTTCACAGCCAGCTTCCTCATACAGGACAGGCTGAATATAAGAGTGACAAACCCTTAGAGACCGAGAGAAGCAGAGTGGAGACGTGGAGAAGCTTTCTCATCTGCTGTTTTCATTACCATAGTAGCTGATTCCCTTTCTGAGCCATGTTTCAATTACACATATGATCTCATTTTAGGCAGCGAGCAGGAGAAAAGCAGAGAAGCTGCTTCTCTGAACGTTCTGCGTTCATATGTTAAAAAAGAAAAAAAAACTTTAGAATCCATAGAAATTAAAATCAGAAATTTGATATGTAAATGTGCGTTTAACCATTTATGATGAAAATGAAATTGTCATGTTTTCATCTGTTTCTTTTACAGATAACTGAACCTCATGCAACTTCAATTTATGCTGAATATAAACATGACATTTACGATGAACATCGCCTGTTGGACACGATGTGCTCTGGATACATAACGTTATGAAAAATGAGGTTTTCGATCTGCACTGCGGTGTTAGCCGCCGTGCTGCATCACACGAGACAGGCTTTATTAGACTGCGAATTCCCTGTGGGATGCGGATATAAATGTTTCATGAAGCAGATGGAAAATGAAACACATGCTACAGAGAGAAAAACATACAGGAGCAATTATGATAAAAAGAAATCTGAACATGAGAGAAATCAATACGCAGAGATCCAGAGACGCACTGTGAGAAATCTCTCATAGGCTTGCACTCGGACACCGGACGACTCCCTGTAGTGCCGGCTCATAGACAACAGCACCGTAACGGAGCTGTAACCATGATCAGAGGTTTATGTGTCCCGCATCCCACAGAGAATAAAATAACTTCCAAATAAAGCTGCGTTCACGTTACAAAGCCTCGATGCTCAAATCCAATTTCATGC
>NC_051220.1:42345218-42372718 GCF_015220715.1 Pygocentrus nattereri | reverse complement strand
CTCTTTTTCGGACCGTTCTCTGTGAACCCTAGAGATGGTTGTGCGTGAAAATCCCAGCAGATCAGCAGTTTCTGAAATACTCAGACCAGCCCGTCTGGCACCAACAACCACGCCACGTTCAAAGCCCCTTAAATCTCCTTTCTTCCCCGTTCTGATGCTCGGTCTGCACTTCAGCAAGTCGTCTTGACCACCTCTACACGCCTAAATGCAGTGAGCTGTGGCCGTGTGATTGGCTGGTTAGCTATTTGTGTTAACAAGCAAGTGAACCTAATAAAGTGGCCGTTGAGTGTAAATGGGGGGCGGGCTTATTTTATATGTTCTTCACAGAAAATGCGCGAGAAAAAGACCAAGAATCTGAGATTGAAATAATAATAAATCACAGATTTTTTTTCTTTCAGTAAACATTGAAAATGTCACACAGACCTGAACATCACACGAGGGTTAATTACGAACATTACAGAGGTGTGTTTTATTATTTCAGTGTTCATTAGTCCCTCTCTGATGGTCTAAAAGGCCCTGAGGGTCCCTCACTGCTGTGATCTATAAACATGGAACTGAAAACAGCAGCAGCCTGAACTTTCTCTCTGCTTCTGTCCACAGCCGACTGCAGCGCTTTATCCACGATTATATTGCAAATCACAACTCCGGCTCAGCGACTTTCCGATCCGTATACCATCTCCAGCCGCTCCGTTCCACTCTATCTTTTCATCGGCTCGTTCCCGTCCTCTCAGATTTAAGAGGACGTCTCCTCCCGTATTCATCGGCTGTTTAATCCGTGGCGCTGCTCTGTGCGGCTGTAGGCCGGCGTTTAGCTGCAGCTCCAGCAGGGTGACACTTTGAGCTCCGGTGAAACGGCTCTTCTGCTTC
This sequence comes from Pygocentrus nattereri, assembly GCF_015220715.1. NCBI lineage: Eukaryota > Metazoa > Chordata > Actinopteri > Characiformes > Serrasalmidae > Pygocentrus > Pygocentrus nattereri. The sequence goes on along the minus strand of NC_051220.1, from coordinate 42,371,851 downwards.
AGAACCATAATAATAAGCGGCTTTTCTCCGAGGAAAAACTAAATGCTCTCTCTCTCTCTCTCTCTCTCTCTCTCTGTTCCTGTGCTTATACCCAGAACTGGAGTAGCTGCACTATCTGCCCTGGAAGCTTCACAAAAAACTCCTTTATCCTCAATTTTTCATCAGGGGAGGATTACGCTCACTCTCTCTGCGCAGAGCAAGCAGAGCCATTTCACCTTATTTCATTCGGAGAGGAAACGGGACGTTGACCAGTGCAGAAAAACAAATGTGTTCCGCTGCTTTTGTGCTGACCTCAACCGTGTGACCTGTGTTTGTTCACCACTGCTGAAATATCTGGAAGCAACATTAATGTTGTAACAGTAAACAATGAAATGTCTTGTCAAGATGTTAAAGTGTTGCATTCTGCATTTTCTTTTTGTTGGTAACTTTTCATTGATGTCCACACTAAACACACAAATAACATTCTCTGCTTATCAATAACACAGAAGGATGAGCATATACACACTAAACGTATTCGCTCGTCTGGCTTCACACGCAAGTGACAGTCCATTCTTAATCCATAGGGTTTAATATGATGTCGGCCCACCCTTTGCAGCTATAACAGCTTCAAATCTTCTGGGAAGGCTTTCCACAAGAGTTAGGGGTGTGTTTATTTGTTTCTAGTAGGATTGATTACTGTAATGGGCTCCTAACTGGACTCCCAATAAAGACAATCAAACAGCTTCAGCTGATTCAAAACGCAGCTGCCAGAGTCTCAGTAGGAGTAAAAGAAGGGAGCACATCACTCCTGTCCTTAAATCCCTACACTGGATACCAGTATGTTACAGGATAGACTTTAAGGTACTATTACTGGTCTATAAATGTCTTAATGGTGCAGGACCAGTACATTTATTAGATGTGCTCCAGCAATATGAGCTGATCTGAAGGCCACATGAAGTTTGGAGGTCTATAGTGATTGACTCTGCAGAAAGTCGGTGACCTCTGCGCTCTATGCCCCTCAGCATCCGCTGACCGCTCTGTCATTTTACGTGGCCGACCACTTCGTGGCTGAGCTGCTGTCGTTCCCAATCGCTTCCACTTTGTTATAATCCCACTGACAGTGGACTGTGGAATATTTAGTAGTGAGGAAATTTCACGACTGGACTTGCTGCACAGGAGGCGTCCGATCACGGCACCACGCTGGAATTCACTGAGCTCCTGAGAGCGACCCATTCTTTCACTAATGTCTGTAGAAGCAGTCTGCAGGCCGAGGGGCTCGGCTTTATACACCTGTGGCCATGGAAGTGACTGGAACACCTGAGTTGAATGATTTCAATGGTTGACTGAATACTTTATGAAATATGGTGAATATGCATGCATGCGCACACATTATACACATACACACATTATTTATTTTTTTTTCCGAGTATACAATCACCCACATGTCCGGCTGGACACTGAAGGACGACTGACTGCCGAGCCCTCCTGCTACCCACTTCAGACCAGCTGCCCACGCCCCAGCTACCACCACCTGCCTTAGACTAGCTGCCCACCCTACGCTGATGTTCTCATAGACTCCCAGCTATTCCTAATATCAATATTACTGCTGATAATATTAGTAGCATAATCACTTGTAGGTAGTTTGACCAGAGGAGGACGGGTCCCCCCTGGTGAGCCTGGTTCCTCCCAAGGTTTCTTCCTCAGTTCTGAGGGAGTTTTTCCTTGCCACTGTTGCCCCTGGCTTGCCCACTGGGGGGTTTCTGTACATTCTTACAGTCCTGTTGAAACTTTGTCTTTTCTGAAATTCTGTAAAGCTGCTTTGTGACAACATCCGTTGTAAAAAGCGCTACAAATAAATTTGATTGATTTGATTTGATTCAACATAAGCAGGGTGTCTATGATTACAGAGTCGTAACATAGTTAATGGCCTCAGTCTAAAAGAGACTCGTTGCTGCCTTGGCATTGTAGAATTTGGCAGTCGCTTGTTCTAGAATAAGAATGTCCAGAAAATATCCAGACCATAACTGAGATAAAGAAAGATTAGGTTCAAACCAGCCCTTCAAGATTGATTTCTTGGCCACAGTTAAGGCTGCCATCATGACTTCTCTTTGTACAGTAGGCCTCAAATTAGACTCAACAAGAAGCAAAAGTAAGGCTGGAGACAAAGGAGTGTTGACAGACAAATGACCAGACAAGGTTCGTATGATGTACAGCCTTCACAAAACATATGAACATAATCTCCAAATAAACCCAACTGACATCTGTTACAATTTTCGTCACTCGAAAGCTTCATCAAAAAGCGTTGCAGGGAGTGATGTGAGCTCCTCTGAGCTCATTTAAAACGAATTAGCTGATGAGACACATTCTTTGAAGATGCCGCACCACATCCTGCATTTTCTCATGTTGTTTGAAGCTGTGAGGTCACAAACTCTCAAAACCCCCATTAATCTGAGACACAAACCATCACAGAGCAAGTCCAGCAAACCGGATGTAATACACAATATGTAGTCCTTAAATTTGCAAATATTTATATGTTGTAATAGTAAAAAACAAATAAAATGTCAATCAATCAACTTTGTTTGTCTCCTCTGGTCTTTGGTTATTCAGATGATGGTGAATCCGACATTCTTTTCATTCTTACTGACTTTACAAGTGTGTTGAAAACAAAGTCTAAGTGTTTGTTTTTTTTGTTATGATCTGAAGCTTCAAATTCAAAATACATCCTCAGCAAATGCTGAAACACTGAAGGCCTGACCAAAGTTTTGGTGGACAGCAGTGCTTGCTAAGCAGTGACTGGTGGGTTAAAGGCCTAATTTAATGCAGTCATACCAAATGCTGAGCTGTGCTGGCAGAGAAACAGCAGAGAAACACCTTGTCAGGCTCTCTTAAGCACGACCGATTCAACTGTCATCTGTGAAGCCGCAAAAAAGCAGGACTGAAAGTACACTCAGCAAGTCGGCTTCACATTTTAAACCACACATTTACCCTAAAAACATTGGACTGTTTTACTGAGGGCTTTGATTAGCACGGTATGTCATCATAGCTGACCAGTCGGTATGAAGTACTGCTCCTCTAGAAGTTGTAGAAATAACAAACAAACAAAAGAAACAAGCACAAAAACAAAAAAAACTTGTACAAAAAATAAAAGCGAATTCTACTGATTTTTTTATTTTTCTGCATAATTTAGTAGTTAAGATGTAAACTGGGTCATTCAGAGTAGTTTGGTGTGAGTCAGAGCTGTGATGGGAACCAGACGTCCCCCTCTAAAAGCTCCTCACAGTGGTGGTGATAGGAACCAGACGTCCCTCTAAAAGCTCCTACAGAAAGTTCCTACATGAACTGGTTCTGAATTCACTGCCTGATGACTGAGACGCTGTTTTATGAGAGTTTAGAGAACTTCAACTCCATTCATGGTGGAGGGAGACATGCAGGGCGCTGTGCGGCAAAATAGTCCCCAAAGAAAACTCATTATTCCAGATTTTCCACTGTTTTCCATCATCAACATTCCAGATAAACTCAGTAGGTTCACTGGTGGTTCTGGATGGTAAATAAAATGTCTATATTTCTGTTGTAGTCATAGTGACCCCTGGTTCCCATCACCACCACTGTAAAGGAATCCAGGTTGTCTCTGAACGATTTCATGTTTACTTCTCAACCAATGAATTATGTATCAGTGGAATTCCCCTCAGATACAATCTGAATGGGGGAAAAGAGTTTTCAATTTATTCATAAGTTTCGGAATGTTTATCGCTTGTCTGTCTTTCATGTTGTCTCAAATCGCTTTCTTGTGTTTACCTACTTGTCAGTCAAATGCTTTATCTCGTCCCTTTAAGAAGCACATCTTTTTTATAAGTGCTTCGTGTTTAAAAATGCGATGTGTGAATGGTGGACAACTTAAACCCAGAGCTCTGGGCATCTCACCTACTATAACATGACCACATGACTTCCGAGGGCTATAACAGCCTCTGGTTTTCGAGGACGGCTCTGTAGCTCTTTAGGAAACCACAAGTGATTCTTCTAAGGCCCACATGTTAAACACAAGGGACTTGAGTCGAGTCAGGCCCGTGGCACAATCTTATTCAGCCTGCAAAAAGATTTGATTTCCTATGAATATTAGTCCATTTCACTATGAGCTACACTACACTGTTTTGGATGTTGTTGTAAGTCAGTGCTACACTGTTTTGGATGTTGTTGTAAGTCAGTGCTACACTGTTTTAGACGCTGTTATAAGTCAGTGCTACACTGTTTTAGACGCTGTTATAAGTCAGTGCTACACTGTTTTGGATGTTGTTGTAAGTCAGTGCTACACTGTTTTGGACGCTGTTGTAATTCAGCGCTACACTGTTTTAGACGCTGTTGTAAGTCAGTGCTACGCTGTTTTAGACGCTGTTGTAATTCAGCGCTACACTGTTTTGGATGTTGTTGTAAGTCAGTGCTACACTGTTTTAGACGCTGTTATAAGTCAGTGCTACACTGTTTTGGATGTTGTTGTAAGTCAGTGCTACACTGTTTTAGACGCTGTTGTAAGTCAGCGCTACACTGTTTTGGATGTTGTTGTAAGTCAGTGCTACACTGTTTTAGACGCTGTTGTAAGTCAGCGCTACACTGTTTTAGACGCTGTTGTAAGTCAGTGCTACACTGTTTTGGACGCTGTTGTAATTCAGTGCTACGCTGTTTTAGACGCTGTTGTAAGTCAGTGCTACACTGTTTTGGACGCTGTTGTAATTCAGTGCTACGCTGTTTTAGACGCTGTTGTAAGTCAGTGCTACACTGTTTTGGACACTGTTGTAAGTCAGCGCTACACTGTTTTGGACGCTGTTGTAATTCAGTGCTACGCTGTTTTAGACGCTGTTGTAAGTCAGTGCTACACTGTTTTGGACACTGTTGTAAGTCAGCGCTACACTGTTTTGGACGCTGTTATAAGTCAGTGCTACGCTGTTTTAGACGCTGTTGTAATTCAGCGCTACACTGTTTTGGATGTTGTTGTAAGTCAGTGCTACACTGTTTTAGACGCTGTTGTAATTCAGCGCTACACTGTTTTGGATGTTGTTGTAAGTCAGTGCTACACTGTTTTAGACGCTGTTATAAGTCAGTGCTACACTGTTTTGGATGTTGTTGTAAGTCAGTGCTACACTGTTTTAGACGCTGTTGTAAGTCAGCGCTACACTGTTTTAGACGCTGCTATAAGTCAGTGCTACACTGTTTTGGATGTTGTTGTAAGTCAGTGCTACACTGTTTTAGACGCTGTTGTAAGTCAGCGCTACACTGTTTTAGACGCTGTTGTAAGTCAGTGCTACACTGTTTTAGACGCTGCTATAAGTCAGTGCTACACTGTTTTGGATGTTGTTGTAAGTCAGTGCTACACTGTTTTAGACGCTGTTGTAAGTCAGCGCTACACTGTTTTAGACGCTGTTGTAAGTCAGTGCTACGCTGTTTTAGACACTGTGGTAAGTCAGTGCTACACTGTTTTAGACGCTGTTGTAAGTCAGCGCTACACTGTTTTGGACGCTGTTGTAATTCACCGCTACACTGTTTTAGACGCTGTTGTAATTCAGCGCTACACTGTTTTGGACGCTGTTGTAAGTCAGTGCTACACTGTTTTGGACGCTGTTGTAAGTCAGTGCTACACTGTTTTAGACGCTGTTGTAAGTCAGCGCTACACTGTTTTAGACGCTGTTGTAAGTCAGCGCTACACTGTTTTAGACGCTGTTGTAAGTCAGTGCTACACTGTTTTGGACGCTGTTGTAATTCAGTGCTACGCTGTTTTAGACGCTGTTGTAAGTCAGTGCTACACTGTTTTGGACGCTGTTGTAATTCAGTGCTACGCTGTTTTAGACGCTGTTGTAAGTCAGTGCTACACTGTTTTAGACGCTGTTGTAAGTCAGTGCTACACTGTTTTGGACGCTGTTGTAATTCAGTGCTACGCTGTTTTAGACGCTGTTGTAAGTCAGTGCTACACTGTTTTGGACGCTGTTGTAATTCAGTGCTACGCTGTTTTAGACGCTGTTGTAAGTCAGTGCTACACTGTTTTGGACGCTGTTGTAATTCAGCGCTACACTGTTTTAGACGCTGTTGTAAGTCAGTGCTACACTGTTTTGGACACTGTTGTAAGTCAGCGCTACACTGTTTTGGACGCTGTTGTAAGTCAGTGCTACACTGTTTTGGACACTGTTGTAAGTCAGCGCTACACTGTTTTGGACACTGTTGTAAGTCAGCGCTACACTGTTTTGGTTGCTGTTGTAAGTCAGTGCTACACTGTTTTAGACGCTGTTGTAAGTCAGTGCTACACTGTTTTAGACGCTGTTGTAAGTCAGTGCTACACTGTTTTGGTTGCTGTTGTAAGTCAGTGCTACACTGTTTTAGACGCTGTTGTAAGTCAGTGCTACACTGTTTTGGACGCTGTTGTAATTCAGCGCTTCACTGTTTTAGACGCTGTTGTAAGTCAGTGCTACACTGTTTTAGACGCTGTTGTAATTCAGCGCTACACTGTTTTGGTTGCTGTTGTAAGTCAGTGCTACACTGTTTTAGACGCTGTTGTAAGTCAGTGCTACACTGTTTTGGACGCTGTTGTAATTCAGCGCTACACTGTTTTAGACGCTGTTGTAAGTCAGCGCTACACTGTTTTGGTTGCTGTTGTAAGTCAGTGCTACACTGTTTTAGACGCTGTTGTAAGTCAGTGCTACACTGTTTTGGACGCTGTTGTAATTCAGCGCTACACTGTTTTAGACGCTGTTGTAAGTCAGTGCTACACTGTTTTGGACGCTGTTGTAATTCAGTGCTACGCTGTTTTAGACGCTGTTGTAAGTCAGTGCTACACTGTTTTGGACGCTGTTGTAATTCAGTGCTACGCTGTTTTAGATGCTGTTGTAAGTCAGTGCTACACTGTTTTGGACACTGTTGTAAGTCAGTGCTACACTGTTTTGGACGCTGTTGTAATTCAGCGCTACACTGTTTTAGACGCTGTTGTAAGTCAGTGCTACACTGTTTTGGACACTGTTGTAAGTCAGCGCTACACTGTTTTGGTTGCTGTTGTAAGTCAGTGCTACACTGTTTTAGACGCTGTTGTAAGTCAGTGCTACACTGTTTTAGACGCTGTTGTAAGTCAGTGCTACACTGTTTTGGTTGCTGTTGTAAGTCAGTGCTACACTGTTTTAGACGCTGTTGTAAGTCAGTGCTACACTGTTTTGGACGCTGTTGTAATTCAGCGCTTCACTGTTTTAGACGCTGTTGTAAGTCAGTGCTACACTGTTTTAGACGCTGTTGTAAGTCACCGCTACACTGTTTTGAATGCTGTTGTAAGCCAGCGCTACATTGTTTTGGACGCTGTTGTAATTCAGTGCTACACTGTTTTGGATGCTGTTGTAATTCAGTGCTACATTGTTTTATTTATAATTATTGATTTATAAGAATTAAAGTAGCTTTTGTAAATAAACAGTCACAAGCAGGTATATAGTATAACACTGATGTACAAACCAGTTATTGTACTGTCATACTGTAATTTAATATACAGTAAAATACTGTGAAAATAAATTTGAGTAGATTCCCTGTAAAATCACAGTAAATGCTGGCGTCTCTGCTGCCAATATTTTCCTGTTAATTTACAGTGAATTTCTTTACAGTACACCAGCTGTCTAGTCCAAGCGAATGGGCAGTTTTAAAGAAACATACTGTGCATTGGAGACATTTGAAGAGGTTTAACCGTTAATTGAAGACTAATGTAGTCTCACCTTTGAGAAAGCACAGGCATGTTTGTGTCCTTTGGTCTTTGGCTATTCAGATGATGGTGAATCCGACATTCTTTTAACTTGTTATTGACTTTAGAAGTGTGTTGAAAACAAAGTCTAAGGCTATGAAGTGTTTTTTTTTAGGATCTGGAGCTTCAAATTTAAAATATATTCTGAAAACCCTGAAGGCCTCATCAAAGTATAGGTGGAAAACAGTGGTTGCTAAGCAGTGACTGCAGGGTTAAAGGCCTAATTTAATGCAGTCAGACCAAATGCTGAGTTGTGGCGTTAGAGAAACAGCAGAAACACCTTGTCAGACTCTAGCACACCTATTTCAACTGTCATCTATGGAGCAACAAAAAATAGGACTGAATATGTGCTCATCCAGTCTGCTTCACATTTTACACCACACATTTACGCATTTACATCATTGAACTTTTGCACTGAGCACTATGAAAAGCACTGTAATATCCAGTTGATATTGAGCACTACTCCTCTGGAAGAAGTGGTAGAAAAAAAAAGGAGCACAGAAATTGTAAACAGAAAGTTGTACAAAAAATAAAAGGGAGTTCCACTGATTTTTAAAATTCTCCATATAATTAGATGGCTAAGATGTAAACAAACGCTCCGTTCTAGAGAAACGCACCGAGTCAGGGCTGCTCACAGTGGTGGTGATGGGAACCAGACGTCCCCCTCTAAAAGCTCCTCACAGAAAGTTCCTACATGAAATGATTCTGAATTCCCTGCCTGATGCCTGAAAAGCTGATTTCTGATAGTTTTGGGATGATTTTGGTTTTGGTCTGTCCTTGTTGGAGGGATAATTGAAGTCAGTTAAAAGACTAATGTAGTCTATTGTCTTAATAAAACAATTTGTTTTTATTTAAAATCATTTTTGAATATTTCAAGTATTCAGGGCAACTTTTTGACCATTGTAGTTTTAGCATATTTTGAAGAAACAATGGTCAGTTGTGGTCATAGCAAAATATTGAGTAAAAATAAAATAAAAACACAGCTGGCCTGCAGATTTGTTGAGATTTTTTTATTAGTGTTTGAGTTTGATAGCCCTGTTCTATGGCATCACCCCAGAGCAATGTAGAGGATCTATAGCAGTTTTATACAACAGTTAGGTCCGGACACGCAAGCTGATTGGTGGAGAGGCGTCTAACTGTGCTGTTATTTCACCATAACATCACAAACACTGTATCGCTCCGCTGAGACGGCGTTGCTAAGCAACGACTTTGACAGCTGTAGGAGACGCTCAAGCCATTTGAACGTTTTCACTTCTTTTACTGAACACTTTAAGATAAAATTTGACCGACAGCCGATTTGGTCCGACTCTGAAGACGCGACGACACTAAATTCCCAAACTGGCGTCACCACTGAGCAGCTTTTCAGTCGGCAGCTGTGACAGAAGAACAGGTGAACAACCTGGAATCAGCCAGAAATGAACCCAACACCATTCGCCAGACGTGTCTGATCGGACCAAAATCAGACTGAGCCATAAAACTGACCCAGTAAAAAACAAAAGCTGCTCAGTGGAGACGACAGTTTGGGAATTTAGTGTAAGGAGCTGGAGAACGAACTGCCGGCTGAGCAGCGAGTGGGCGGAGCTCGTTACTCTGACGTAGCACCAAGCAGCTCGTTAAGGAGCTCTAATTAGGAGGAAGGAACTGAACATTAAAACATATTAAACGCAGCGTTCACGGCCAGTTTATTCATTTCTTACTGTATTTATTTAACTGCTGTATTAAAGCAGTAGAGTCGTTGTGTGACTGAGAGGGAGGCAGGTGGAAAGGTGAAGATGCAAGGAGTAGAGGTCGTAAAGGTGGATGACTTCAAATATCTTGGGTCAACCATCCAGAGCAATGGACAGTGTAGAAAAGAGGTGAAGAAGAGGGTGCAGGCAGGATGGAGTGGGTGGAGACGGATGTCAGGGCTGATGTGTGACAGAAGGATAGCAGCAAGAGTGAAAGGGAAGGTTTACAAGACAGCAGTGCGTCCTGCTATGATGGACGGCTTGGAGACTGTGGCTCTGTCTAAAAGACAGGAGGCTGAGCTGGAGGTGGCGGAGATGAAGATGCTGAGATCTTCGTTGGGAGTGACGAGGCTGGACAAGATTAGAAATGAGCAGATCAGAGGGACGGTGAAGGTGGAGCAGTTTGGAGATAAAGCCAGAGAGGCCAGGTTGAGATGGTTTGGACATGTGTTGAGGAGGAATAGTGGATATATTGGTCAAAGAATGTTGGAGATGGAGCTGCCGGGCAGAAGGAGAAGAAGTAGACCTCAGAGAAGGTTTATGGATGTAGTGAAGGTGGACATGGAGATGGTTGGTGTGAAAGTAGAGGAGGCAGTGGATAGGGCAAGATGGAGGCAGATGATCCGCTGTGGCGACCCCTAAAGGGAGCAGCCGAAAGAAGAAGAAGATTAAAGCAGGAGAACACTCAAGGAGTGAGTCACCAATAACATCACGGCTGTGATGATCTACGAACACCAGATCACAGCCGGGATGTTATTTCATCATAACACACTCCCTCTTGGGTTCTACTGCTTAAACATTTTTTTTTTCTAGAAGCACCAAGAATCATTGAGGAAGGTTTATTTTTTATCAGATACCCCTCAGATTGGCCCTGAGGACCAGCAAAGCAGTACAATATTCTGAAGAATCACACATGGCTACCCTAGACGTGTCATTGTTTTGGCATCTGACAGATGAACTTAATTGTAAAATATTTTTGGAAAAAAAACAGCACTGCCCTACTTTTGCTCTGATGAGTGCACCGGTTCAGAGAAACGTCCAGCCTAACAAAATCAGCCAAATCTTTTCCTTTCTCTCCAAAGCAGTGGGCATGCTCAGTGGGCATGCTCAGTAAGCATGCTTATTGCCTTTGTCATGCGGATGGTGTCATAAATCCGAAAGCGTCTGATTCTCCCCCAGGAGCCTGTGCTTTTATTCTCAGGTGCAGAATGCAGAATGCAGTATGGGATTGGCTGTACGCTGCCCTGCTGGCAACTGAGGCTGAAGTGAATTGGCAGCTTCATTAAAAGCGTGGCACCGCTGGCACACAACAATGGCCAATCAGACGGACAGAATGGAGCTTATTCGCAGCTCCCTCTGAGGAATAAACACTGCTGAATAAAAGCTCAGCTCTGTAACTTTTAGAACATGGCATTTTAGAGGCCTGAGCCAAAGGCCCGCCCTGTCATCCTGTCCAGCAAAAATAATGGTCAAGCTTTAATCTAATTGTCTGACACTGAGTGCCAAAAAGTGATGTTTAGGATGCTGGAGAAGAGCCACTTTTGGTTCCCCTAAGAACTTTTTAACTGATCTGTCCTTTGATCCTTTAAAATCCCAAGCTAGTTACCCCTAAAGGTCTGTTATTCAGCAGCTACAGTGAGTGACTGGGCTATTCTTAGGTTATAGAAGCGTTCAATAAAACTGTGCCTGCTGATGGATCCTGGACATTTAAGGAGTTAAAATCCCAGGAAATGCAGAGTAATCGCTTAAAATGTTTGTATGATGCTAAAATTGAATGTTACATTAAACATCCATCAAAGTTCGGATGAAAAAACAAGATCCGGCCGTGGTCCTAATATTCTAATGAGCTTGATTGATTGACCATTCCCAGCCTGTTATTAAATAAGTGGGTGAAACAGCTTTTATATGGTTGTGTCCTTTTTATCTCCGGTTAGATCTATAGCATATTTTTTGTATATTTCTTGTTGTATATTTGCCTGTAGATAGTTTTTTTCTGTATATATTCTTCTTTTTATATTTTATCACCCATATTGATATTACTGTGCTCTGTTGTGTGACTCATACTGGCTGCTCAGTTTCCTTCTGGATCAATAACGTATCTATCTGTCTATCTAAAGAACATAAGGTTCTTATTCTTTTTAACCCTTGGGTTCACTACATGACTTGTGAAGTCTTAACAGATTATAACAGACCTCTCGCACTATCATTGATTTTTTTTGGGCGGCTGAAATATCGGGGATCCACACTAAACGATTAGGGATCACACACTACTCAACTTTTAAGCTGCTGCTGAACCGAACGGAGCTCACTGACCTCGCCTGAACTCCTGCGAACTCACGCTAACTCACGTTACCAGGAGACCCCCAAGAAAAAACAGCTGCTGTATTTCCTGCTGTTTATGCTGACACAGTATAGAAGCAGCAGGTAAACATGTTTAAAGTTGATTGCATCTGGAACTCAGCTCATTAAAAAGATGAATGACCATGTTTCTTTGTTTGCTTGTATTTTTCTCTTTACATTCATGCGCTCAGTTTTCATTGGTTGTTGCAGGAATCCAGGTTGAGTCGTTGCTAAATTTCGCTTACAGTCGGGTCGGAAAAATCGAATGTTTGATCAACTCTGACTAGTCTGATATGCGATCGGAAGGCTGTAAATCCGAGTCTGCGCCAGGTGGCGTCCGATCACGTTACCACGCTGGAATTCACTGAGCTCCTGAGAGCGACCCATTCTTTCACTAATGTCTGTAGAAGCAGTCTGCAGGCCTAGGGGCTCGGCTTTATACACCTGTGGCCACAGAAGTGACTGGAACACCTGAATACAGTGATTTGGATGGGTGAGTGAAGACTTATGGAAATATAGTGTATTTAGTTTAATGTTTGATAAAAACATATAAGAGTTAGAGTGGGTGTTAAGAGTGGGTTAAGGTTTTAGGATGATGTGAATGTTAGGGTTACAGAAGTCTCACAGGCCTGGACATGATCTCATAACAACAGTACATGTGTGGGCACAACTTAAATTTTTGGTGCTGGTTTGAAGCAAAATTTGCCAACTAGCAAGACTTAGTCCCTATAACACCTGCCCCTAAATCCCACCAGACCATGACTATTCAATCAATAACACAAGCAAAATGAGCTAAGATCTGACACTTCAAGATGAGTTTGCACGAATTCACGTTACAGAAGCAAATCTTATCTTATCTTATCTTATCATACTGCTTTTTATTTTACGTAGGAAATTTTACTCGCTCAAAGTCAACAAACAACTGTCATGTCTGTTGCCTAGCAACCAACGATACGTCATAGCTGAAACATAAATACGTAATCAAACTAATCGAGTTATCCAGACAGCTGCCGTCACCCATGTAAAAAACATCAAACAAAACTAAAGTGTGATAAACTGTAAGTTGTGAATACTGTGAGAGCGCCCCCTGCTGTTTATCAGAGCTTCATATCTCCCCAGTTTCAGTTCATATTTATTTCAATGTAAGTTCAGAAAAGGTGAACATCTACAGTGGACCAAGAAAAAAAAAATATTGCTCAAACTAAGATGAACAGGGGTCAGCTGTGCGAAGAGCTTGTGCTCCTTTCTGTTCCCTAAAATCCCCACAGACTCCTCCAAATACACTGAAGTGTGTGTCACATTGCAGATTATGGAGTACAGCTTGGGATACCAGATATCAACTGTACACTTAACACACACACACACATATACACAGAGAGAGAGAGGGGGGGGGGGAGAGAGAGAGAGAGAGAGAGGGGGGAGAGAGAGAGAGAGAGAGAGAGGGGGGAGAGAGAGAGAGAGAGAGAGAGAGGGGGGAGAGAGAGAGGGAGGGAGAGAGAGGGAGAGAGAGAGAGGGGGGGAGAGAGAGAGAGAGAGAGAGAGGGGGGGAGAGAGAGAGAGCGAGAGAGAGAGGGGGAGAGAGAGAGAGAGAGAGAGAGAGAGAGAGAGAGAGAGAGAGAGAGAGAGAGAGAGAGAGAGAGAGAGAGAGAGAGATACTGGAGTCTGAGCAGACTTGCAGAATGTCTAAGTACATTAAACTCTTTTTTTCAGTTAGTCTAACTGATATACTTAACTGACATCATTCCCAGTTAAACGCAAGTTTACCTCTGTAATCTGCTATCAGAGTCTGAAAATAAAAGCTTAAAAAAAGCCTGTTGACATGAGGTTCACCTTCTCCATGCCATTCTCTGGCTGTGTTTATGTTTACATGTAAAGATTTTTGCCAATCCAATTGAATACATTCTGATCACAGATTCAGACTGAGGTGTTTATGCTCACTCTGTTCGACAATCAATGGAAAATCTCTGTTTACATGCTCACTACAACTAATCTGATCCACAATGATGTGCAAGCATGGAGACCTCCTTAGAGTAAATGTTACCACGACAGCGAACATCACATGAGGTCCAGTCATAGTGAGATGAGCAGCAGTGAGCAGTGATTGTGTTTTTAACTGCTTTAAAATGACGTCAGACTCAGGAAAACGTCCTTCACGTGTCCTCATTAAAGAAGGCCGAGAGGAAGACGTCGTGTTCTGAGACGCATAAGCTGGACGTCTGTCCCACCGCCGTCTTTTAAAGATCAGAGCGTGAACTTCGTCTCCTCTGCAGACCAGTTTCTGCTCCGCTGCGCAAAACATGCTTACACATTCCGATTGGAAGTAAAATCAGATTCAGGCATTTCCATGGATATTATTCTTCTATTTAACGGATTATTTACAGGATTACCCACCTCGATCAGTCAGATAGAAATTGTGACTAGACTATTCCGATTGAGGCCATTCGGATTACAATTTTTATCTGATTGATGTGTTTACGTGGACATGTCAGATTATTAACAGATTAGGATGCATGTAAACATGGCTATCATCTGGAATTTTTATAGCTTTTTCGTTCAATCAAACTAATTGATTAGGATACATTTGGTTAGGATTAGGGCCAGGGTGAGGGTTAGGATTAGAGCCAGGGTGAGGGTTAGGATTAGGGCCAGGGTGAGGGTTAGGATTAGGGCCAGGGTGAGGGTTAGGATCAGGGCCATGGTGAGGGTTAGGATTAGAGCCAGGGTGAGGGTTAGGATTAGGGCCAGGGTTAGGCTTATGTGCTGGGTAAGGTTGGTAAGGTTAGGCTTTGTGTAATGAAAGTAACACATTAACATCATGTATCAACAGAACATCTACAAGATATTTACTTTAGTGCATTCATACGCTTCACTACTGCTACTTCACTGAAATGGTGTTGATGTGTTACTGATACTCTGTTAAGAGTTTATTAACCATCTACGAATGACCACTCAAAATAAAGTGCTTCCAATATGACTTTGTTTAATGATCAAGTTACAAATCTTGAGGAGAGATTTTGGAGATTTAACTGAATATTAATATATGCAGTTGATTTGCCATCCATGTTAAGTTCAGCATAATGAATTCTTAAGGCAAGCAGGTTCATTTACTAGTAAAGCGTTTACAGTAAAACAGGCAAATAAACACACAAAGTGTCTAACGCTGTCCTAGTTAAGTGAATTAGTGCCTTTTACATATACACTACTCACAAAAATTTAGGGCTTTTTGGCTTGTGGGTGAAATTTATGGAAACCATAAAACTTTAACACTTCAGTGATATTATCATGCAAGTAGGGCATTTAAGTAGAAGTGTGAGGCTTCTGTACAGAACAGGAAGGTGCAGGTACAGTGGAGCAAGGTGTTTATTACAAAGGGGGGCTAGGCATAAACACGGAAGTCGAGCGAGCGGAGATCAAAACCAAACAGAGCAGAGAAAACAAAAGTGGAACGCTAAGGTGGATTCGGAAACTGGAAGCAAGGTCAAGTACCAGCAGGAGAAATCCAACAACACAGGGGCATCCAAAGGCAAATGAAGAGACGGAATGGGTCATACCCAAAGTAGCAAACAGAGACGTAGAAGGCTTGGTGAGCACCTGTGGACACAGTGGCAATACTTTGCAAAGTGCAGTGGAAAGACTGAGCTTTAAAACAGGTGGTTAATGAGAAACAACTGTCCATAATCAGAACTCGGGTGATCTGGAGCGGGGATGATTGGTGGAGTGGTGTGGTGAGATTGTCACATGACTCTCAGAGGGATCCTGGGAGTTTGAGTTCTCAGTGGACTCTGTACTCAGTTCAGGGTCTTGTAGTGTACCAGAGGGATGTGTGACAAGAAGCATGCGATGGTGATTTCCTCATCTCAAACAATTTATTGAAACAAAAGCCAACAGCAGTGGTGGGTGTAACGTTACCCCAACGAGAAACCTCAATGTCTCAGTAACTCGTCGTGTGCCCTTGAGCATCAATTACAGCTTGACCACAACGTCTCCTGCTGTTCACAAGTCGACTCGTTATCTGCTGAGGCAGGACATCCCACTTTTCTTGAAGGGCAGCCCCCAGGTCATTGAGGTTCTGGGGTACAGAGTATGAGCCTCTACATGGCGACTCGGCTGATCCCACAGGTTTCCTATGGGGTTCAGGTCTGGAGAAAGTGCAGGCCGCTCCATTTGAGGTACCCCAGTCTCCAGCTATCGTTCCCTAATGATGCCACCTCGATGAGCTGGAGCATGAAGATGAAATGAGGTCTGTGTTGTTCATGCAGAGGCACGATGACTGGATTAATGATGTTATTCAGTAGTTTGGGCCACTGGGTCACTGTACCATTCACAAAGTGTAGGGCAGTTCTGTATTGACTGGACACGCCTGCCCACACTGTAACACCACCACCACCACCACCACCACCACCACCACCTTGCCGTTGAGCTCCTTGTTAGAGAACAACAAGCTGTGCAAAAAGTACTGAATCACTGAACAGCTGGACATGCGCATTCAAAAGTTTAGAGAAGGTCACAATAAGTTCACCTGTAAAGGTTAGAGTGCATTTTGGGTTCATCCTAAAATTTCACCCAAAAGCCAAATATCCCGACTTTTTGTGAATAGTGTATATGTATACAGTTCCTTGTTGTATTTATATTCTTCCACTTACTGAGTTCACATTGTTTATTTGCTGTTTTATTTTTTGTAAAGATCCAGTAAAAAAGGCGAACCATTAATAGAAGTGAGTTGAGTTGTGTTGCGGCTGAGAGACAAAAGAGAGTTTCTTGCTTCTTTGTGCTTCTGCTATTCAGCCAGTCACTTTAGTTTTTAATTATTACACCTCTGAACACAAAGCAATGGCTTGGGGAAGGGAAGCTAGTGAGGGAAGACGCAATTACAGAGAGAAAAGTGTGGACGTGATGAGCAGTGGCAGGCAGGAGAGGCGGGACAGAAGCAGGTGTTTAAGCTCTGGCTGATTGAAGGAGAACAGCTTGCCTTTTCCTACACAGCTCACAGACGCACCACACCATCAGCTAGCAGCCCACGCTACAACTAAACGGAAAAATACAGTGTACAGAACCACACTTTGAGTAGAAAAGGGAGTAAAGCAGGGCTGCTGGACCAAAGTCACACTTCTGATTTAAAGTCTTCTGTTGAAACTGTATTCAGAGCAGATTTCTGTGCCTACACAGCATATTTTAGTGTTCAGTTTTCAGAGTTAACCCTCTGAGGTATATGAACATGCTTGCACATCAAATCCAATGTTTCAATATCTGTGTCTGTATCTTTTTGATGATCCAGCTCAGAAATCCAGTTCAAACCCTTCCTGAATCCGTAGGGTCGCCCTTTCCATTCCATCTCATCACGAGATCATACGAGAGTCACATCTGGAGTTATGAGCCTGTGAAGAGGGGCCGAGATACACGTCATCTGCCTCTCACCATGTGGAGCTGCTGGATTCGTGTGTCCGTCTACATTCTGTGTGAAACTGACCAATGGACCCTCAGGACATCACTGAGGACTAACCGTCATGCCGGAAACCCTTCATTCTTCATTCAGTCCACATTGGAGACTCGTGTGAAACGATGTCAGAGAGTTTCCAGCTGCTGAAGCTGCTGCAGCGGGTTTGGAAAGTAGTGATGAAGATAACAGAGCGTTTAGATATGAAACGTGTGGATTAGAGGAGGGTTTAAGAAGTGATGGACAAATCCAGAAAATGCCTCAGATACCAGAAATTAAAGATCAGAGCCTGATATTTTAGGGAATTGTGAGCACTGTACTACCTGAAGACAAAGGTAGAATTCACCAATATTGATCTATATTGTGGCAAGTTGAGGTTTCTGTTAATTAGCTTTAATTTCTTTACCTAGACATCATTTAAAGCATTGAAAGTGTTGTCCCTTCAAGGCGCTGCAGAAAATACCCCAACCAGAAACCCTGGATAAACAGTGAAGTTCGGTCCATGCTACGTGCCCGCCATGCTGCATTTCTCTCAGGCAACACTGAAGATTACAAAAGGTCCAGATATGACCTGCGTAGATCTATCAGAGAGGCCAAGAGACTGTATAGGCTGAAGCTGGAGGGCTACTACACCACCATGGATTCCCGGCACATGTGGCAAGGACTACAGCACATCACCCACTACCAACAGATGAGCAGGGCGGTCACAACCACCCACACTACACTACCTGATGAGCTAAATGAGTTCTCAACCCTGGCCGAGCGAGAGACATTATGGCCACACGAAACACATCACTCACTGTGACATCAGTGGATGTGTGCAGGACCTTGAGGAGAATAAACCCACAGAGAGCAGTCGGCCCAGACAACATCCCCGGGCGTGCACTCAGGGTTTGCTCATCAGAACTGGCTGACGTGTTTGTGGACGTATTCAATCTGTCCCTCACGCAAGCTTTTGTGCCATCCTGCTTCAAGTCCACCACCATCGTACCCCTCCCAAAGAAAAGCGCTGTGACCAGCCTAAATGACTATCGCCCTGTTGCACTCACCCCAATCGTGATGAAACGCTTCGAGAGAATAGAGAATAGTCATGGCTCATCATAATCATCATAGATCCTCTCCAGTTTGCATACCGACGGAACACGTCCACAGATGATGCAGTGAACACAGCCCTTCACACAGCCCTCACACACCTGAAGGGCAAGAACACCTATGTCAGAATGCTCTACATAGACTACAGCTCAGCATTTAACACGGTCAAGCTCCTCACCCTCGGACTGACACCCGCCCTGTGCAACTGGGTGCTGAACTTTCTATCAGACAGATTCCAGTCAGTCAGAGTCGGCAGCCGCACATCCAGCACAAGAACAGTGAGCACAGGGGTCCCCCAGGGCTGTGTGCTGAGCCCCCTTCTGTACACGCTCTTCCCTTCCCTGGCCTCCCAGAACAACACCAGCATCATCAAGTTTGCTGATGATACTACAGTTGTTGGACTGATCACTAGTGGGAATGAGACACCGTACAGGAAGGAGGTGGCTGAGCTGGTGGCCTGGTGTCATAACAACAATCTCTCCTTGAATGCAGACAAGACCAATAAATGACTGTTGATCCAAGGAGGATGCGGGACCTGCACACACCCCTGTACATTGGTGAGACAGAGGTGGAGAGGGTGAAAACCTTCAAATGATGCCGAGGAATCCACATCAGTGAGGATCTCACCTGGTCTCACAACACGCACCTCGTCATCAGGACGTCCCAGCAGCGACTGTACTTTCTGAGAAGACTGAGGAAATTTGGCATTCTCAGCACCTTCTACAGGAGTACCATCGAGAGTGTTCTTACCAGCTCCATCACGGTCTGGTATGGAAACGGCACTGCTCAGGACAGGAAGGCTCTCCAGCGTGTGATCAAAACTGCCCAGTGCATCTCAGGAGCAGCCGTCCCCTCAATACAGGACATTTATCACACCAGGGTCATCAGGAGGGCCCACAACATCATCAGGGACAGTGCACACCCCCAGGACAGACTCTTCACACTCCTACCTTCAGGCAGACGCTACAGGAGTGTAAAGTCCAGGACTACAAGACTGATCAACAGGTTCTATTCACAGGCCATCAGGCTGGTGAACACCTCACTCACTACTCTCCCCCTCCCACTCTGAACTGGTTTAACCTTCCACTCAAAAACTGCACCTTACCTGCACTGCACTGCTGCTTTTTCATTGTACAGTGTAACTGCCTGTTCTGCTGTGCATATGACAGTAAAACTCTTGAATCTTTTCGTTGTTTTATTTGAGCTAACTTTTTTGGATCTGGGTTTGTAACCTTTGTTTGTTGTATCCTCCTGTTAAACATGTTGTTTTTCCATCGATTGCTGTCTTAAGTCTACATTGATGCTTGGTGAGTGGTAGTAGTTCCCCTTGTGGACAATCTTCAACCTGCTAAATGCGAATGAGTGAGTGAATGAGTTCCACATCAGGTACATGAGGCGCTTTGCGTCTAAAATCATGTTTAGTTCAGGCTTAGGTTAAATTTGGGTCTTGAAAACTTGCCCAAAGTGTCAGTTTAACACAGGCCAATCAAAGAGGACATTTTCAAAATTCCTCCATTGTTCAGCGTGTGAGGTGTAATCAGAGGGATTCAGAGGGTTTGGTGTGAAACGGTTCAGACGTCTTTACAGTGGTGGTGATGGGAACCAGTGGTTGCCATGACTACAACACAGATATAGACGCTTTATTTACCATCCAGAACCACCAGAGAACCTACACGAGTCTTCTGAGCTTATATGGAATGTTGATGATGGAAAATAGTGGAAAATCTGGAATAATGAGTTTTCTTTGGGGACTATTTTGCCGCACAGCGCCCTGCATGTCTCCCTCCACCATGAATGGAGTTGAAGTTCTCTAAACTCTCATAAAACAGCGTCTCAGTCATCAGGCAGTGAATTCAGAACCAGTTCATGTAGGAACTTTCTGTAGGAGCTTTTAGAGGGACGTCTGGTTCCCATCACCACCACTGGGAACAGCTCTGACTCGGTACGTTTATCTAGAACGGAGCGTTTCACACTAAACCACTCAAAACTGCTCTGATTACATCTTAACCGTTTAATTGTGATATTTATATTTTACGTTGTTATTTTTATTAAGATCTGTGTTCTTTTATTGTTACAATTTTGAAAACGTGTAGAATTCCTTTTTCATGGAAAACACAAAGCATAACAAGCAGTATTTCATCGTTTCTCAGAATATGCCTTAGTCAGAGTGCTGCAGTGAAGCAATTCAGAATGCAAGCTAAATCAGACACACAGAGAAGAGACACAGTGTTTTTGATGGTAAGAAATGTAATTATATATGAATTAAAATGCTTTTGTCATGTTATGAGTAAGAGCAAGTCTCTTAAATCAGAAATGCATCTGGCAATGCTGATAGTGTTACTTCCTGCACCTTGTAACCTAAATCGTCTCTCATAAGCAGGAGCGATCAATAGGTTACAAATCTTATTGATCGCCTGCTCACTAACCACACGAAATATAAAACCTGCAGAAAGGTTCCTGGATTTCAACAACAGAAAACTGCACATAAGACCTCATCGACTCAACTGACCCACCCAAGGAAAAATGAAGGTTCCTCACTGGTTCTCTTGCACATTTGATTCTAGTGCAAGACGTTGATTGGTGTTGAACTGAAATCTTCTCCAGGGAACCCAAAGGGTTTTATTTTCCATGGCATCTTGCCGAAGATCATCTATTTTGACATCTACATTTTTAAAATGACATTTTTACAACCCTTGACAAAAATGTCCAAACCCTTGGAACTGAGTCAATATACCTTTTCATAAGGAATGGGGAACCCTTAGAACCGTTTACGCTTTCAGAGAGGGCCTAGTGATTTCTGTTAAATAAACGAGATCATGTTTGTTCATTTGATTTAATATAACCACCTTTCTTATTGCATGTTAATAAGAATTGTAGTTAAACTCTTGCTTTGCTCTTGATCAGGACTAACATACTACTGGTATCCCATAGAGGTGCTAGTAGAAATGAACATTACACAAATGAACAGGTGTGTTTTCTTGTTTTAACCAGTGTTTGACATTGTGTTGATAAATGAAGCCTTAATAATAATTCATTAACTTACATTTAGGTTTTTTCATCCGTTTCTAAATGTCTGTTTATATGGAATGTTGATGGAAAATAGTGATAAATCTGGAATAATTTCTCTTTGGGACTATTTTGCCTCACAACACCCTGCATGTATTCCTCCACCATGATTGGATTGAAGTGTTTTTTCGGTCAAAATCTTCATAGATCTGTTAGAAAACAAAGTCCCAGTCATCAGGCAGTGAATTCATATCCATCTCATGTAGGAACTTTCTGTGAGGGAGCTTTTAGAGGGGGACGTCTGGTTCCCATCACCACCACTGTGAACAGTTCTTCTCTAGAACAGAGAGTTTCATGCCAAACACTCTGAATGACTCTGTTTACATCTTAACCATTTATTTATGATATTTTTTCATTTCTGTACTTTATTCATATGTATATTTTTATTTATATTAAGGTTTTTTTTTTCGAATTTTGAAATTGTACAGTACATTTAGATTTTTCCCTTCTTCTCTAAACGTATTTACATGTAGAATTTCTAAAATGCAAGGCTTTGTTATGACAGTCCCAATATATTTTTAAACATATTAGACTCTGATGTGAGTCAAACCTTAGCCTTGTCTCAGCTTCAGGCATCAAACGTTCTCAAATTACACGGTGCGTAAAAATCAGTGTGAATGAGCATGACCTCGTAAACAGACGCTGACTGCACTCTCTGTTCCAGCTAATTTCGCTTTAGCTTTCCTCTTCAGTCTTAATGAAGCATGGCAAAATTAAAGACCAGCCTTTACCACGAGCCACCAGAGCAGCGGTAAGGTCAACTTCAAATGAGAGGGACCCTGCAGAGAAGATACGAGGCACTTTTGCATTCTCGTATGGCGTTAGAGTAAAATGTCAATAGTATTATGGATGCATATCAGTTTCTTATCAGATTTTCATAGACATTTGTATTACATTAACATTAAAGTTAAATGTTAAAGGGTCATTTCTTACAGTGGTGGTGATGGGAACCAGGGGTCGCCATGGCTACAACACAAATATGGACATTTTATTTACCATCCAGAACCACCTGAGAACCTACACGAGTCTTTGGAGCTTTGTATGGGATGTGGGAAATCTGAAATAATACGTTTTCTTTCCACTCACTGGCCACTTTATTAGAAACACCTACTTGGCACTAACTCTCACTTATCACTTTATTAGAAACATCTGTACTAGAATCATTGTAACTGCGAAAGCTGAACCATGTATGCGTTAAAATCTACAACCCCAATTCCAGTGAAGTTGGGACTTTGTGTAAAACATAAAAATAGAATACGATGATTTGTAAATCCTTTTCAACCTATATTCAATTGAACACACTACAAAGACGAGATATTTAATGTTCAAATGGATAAACTCAATTGTTTTTTGCAAATATTCCCTCATTTTGAATTTGATGCCTGCAACACGTTCCAGAGAAGTTGGGACAGGGGCGTGTTTCCCACTGTGTTACATCACCTTTCCTTTAACACTCACTAAGCGTTTGGGAACTGAGGACACTGATTGTTGAAGCTTTGTAGGTGGAATTCTTTCCCATTCCTGCTTGATGTCCAGCTTCAGCTGCTCAGCAGTCCGGGGGTCTCCGCTGTCGTATTTTGAGCTTCATAATGCGCCACACATTTTCAATGGGAGACGGTCTGGACTGCAGGCAGGTCAGTCTAGTACCCGCACTCTTTACTATGAAGCCACGCTGTTGTAACACGTGCAGAATGTGGCTCGGCGTCGTCTTGCTGAAATAAGCAGGACGTCCCTGAAAAAGACGCTGCTTGGATGGCAGCAGATGTTGCTCCAACACCTGTATGTACCTTTCAGCATTAATGGGGCCTTCACAGATGTGCAGGTTACCCCTGCCATGGGCACTAACACCCCCCCCCCACCATCAGAGATGCTGGCTTTTGGACTTTGTGCTGAAAACAATCTGGACAGTCCTTTTCCTCTTTGGCCCGGAGGACACGACGTCCATGATTTCCAGAAACAGTGTGAAATGTGGACGCGTCAGACCACAGGACACTTTTCCACTCTGCGTCAGTCCATCTCAGATGAGCTCGGCCCAGAGAAGCCGGCGGCGTTTCTGGGTGGTGTTGATATGTGGCTTCGCTTTGCATGGCAGAGTTTTAACTTGCACTTGTAGACGGAGCGACGAACTGAGTTCACTGACAGTGGTTTTCCGAAGTGTTCCTGAGCCCATGTGGGAATATCCGTTACAGAATGATGTGGGTTTTTAATGCAGCGCCGTCTGAGGGGTCGAAGGTCACGGGCATTCAGTGCTGGTTTTCTGCCTCGCCGCTTACCTGCAGAGATTTCTCCAGATTCTCTGAATCTTTTGATGATATTATGGACTGTAGATGATGAAATCCCTAAATTCCTGCAGTTGCACGTTGAGAAACGTTGTTCTTAAACTGTTGGACTATTTGCTCACGCAGTTGTTCACTAAGTGGTGAACCTCGCCCCGTCCTCGCTTGTGAACGACTGAGCCTTTCAGGGATGCTCCTTTATACCCAATCATGACCCTCACCTGTTTCCAATTAACCTGTTCACCTGTGGAATGTTCCAAACAGGTGTTTTTTGAGCATTTCTCAACTTTCCCAGTCTTTTGTTGCCCCTGTCCCAACTTCTTTGGAACGTGTTGCAGGCATCAAATTCAAAATGAGTGAATATTTGCAAAAAATAATAAAGTTTATACGTTTGAACATTAAATATCTCGTCTTTGTAGTGGATTCAGTTGAATATCGGTTGAAAAGGATTTGCAAATCATCGTTTTCTGTTTTTATTTATGTTTTACACGACATCCCAACTTCATTGGAACTGGGGTTGTATTTGTGGCTCACTAAACAGCTCTTAGGTTTTTAGAGTGCTTTGCAAAAGCTCTGCCGTTTGTTCCTCCAGCACAGTCCAACCACATTACACCAACGTACAGGTTTCTAAAGAAAGTACGTGGTGCGTTAATGTTTGTGTAATATTTATACCATTCATTCTTGGTGGGACTGGTATGTGTCATTTATTTTTCAATCTTCCTATCTATCTGTCTGCCGCGCTTTCCATCCTCATTCTATTGGACAAGCATTTCAAGATGAAAGAAAGGAAGAAAACAGAGGCCTGTTTCTTTCTCCTTGCCTGTGATTTTTTCTTATTTTCTTCCAGAAAAGAGCATGACACCATATTATTGGAGGAGCTTTCTGCTTGGCTGCTCTCTGCAGGTCGGATGAAGGTGTGCTGAGCATGAAGGAATTTACTGCACACAAAAGGAAATGGTTCCTCTGCCATAGAGAAGAAAGAAAGAAAGAAAAAAAACGTCATAAATAAGAAACACAAGGCTCGCTGTTACAGGAATACAGCCTGTTGAGAGACATATGATGAACGATTTGTCGTACAGTGGGCTGTGGGCAGTTCACACGTATGAGCTGGTCATTGTTTATATAATGGACGTGAGACAAACAGCACATATGGTGAAAAAAGTCTGTGCGGTGAAAGCAGGAATGGAAGGAGTGCAGCTTTCATAACCAGGAAGCATCAATCCTCCTAATCGCTTCTGTTATTTAAGCGCCATAATTGCAGCGTTTTCATTAATCCCTATTTCAGTAATTAATTATCACCTTCCTTGCCTATTTCTAAAAACAGATCAAAAAACACATCAGTAATTCATGGAACAGTATCATGCGGGGAGACGGTCCCAAAAGGCCAAGAATCCGTTACAGTGGGAGGAAAATACGCCCCTCTGCAACAGAACACACACTTTTCACTGTGCATGTATGACGTGAACCACAAAATGTGACTGGAGTTTACAAGGACTTAAGAAGATGGAGCTTCTAGATGTTTTACAGCTGCACTGCAGAAGTGCTGCCCTGAATTAACCGGATTCAAATATGTGCATCATTTCTGCATGAATAAAATATATCACATAAACTCAGTGCTTGCCAAAAGTAAGTAAAAGACAAATTGTGTTGATGTATTATATTTTATTCATGTGGAAATGGAGCTAGTTCAGTGCTTATCTTACAACAAACATTGTAAGGTCAAAGCACTACTCAAACAAAGATGACTTTTCTAGTGAATTCAATGACGATTACCTTAAATTCCCAGACTTATTACGCCCTAAGGCTTCTCATTCAGTAATTCCATAGAAAGCTATTGAAGTGAGCAATGGAACCACACCCTACCTCGGCCAAACCAAGCCTAATTCATCCACTCTACCAACCCCATCTCAATTCAAAACCACCCCAACCAAACCTAATTTAATCCAACTCCCAATCTAACCAACGAATCCTTAAATCAAGTTTAAGCCAACTCTATTCAAGTCAGTTATTTCCAGACTCAACCAAACTTCAGCCAATCCAAGCTTAACTCAAACCCTCACCAATTAACCCCACCAAACCCACCCCAGCCCAAACTCCAACAAACTAAACGATCCTAATCTTAGATCAACTCAAACAAACCCAACCCACATTTAGCCAATTCAAAACTAACTAAAGCCCAAACCAGATCAACTCCACCTTAACCCACTCCAGCTTAACCTTAAGCAAGCTAACCAAGCCTAATCTTAGACCAACTCAATTCAAGCCAATTTCATCCAAACCAAACCCAACCCACCCAAACTTTAACCCAACCCCAACTCCACCCAAAACTCTCCCAACCCAATCCCAACCAAGTCCACCAAAAGTACTCCCAACCTAATCCCCACCACCTCCACCCAACCCCAACCCACTCAAACAAACTCCAACTTAAACCCCCACCCAACCTAAAACAACTCAACACCACCAAACTTCAATCAACACAACCTCAATCAATGCCTATTCCTAATTTCACCCCATACTATCCAGTCCCAACCCCAATCGAAAATAACATAACCCAATTTATTTAACCAATTCTAGCCTTAAACCAATTCAGTTCAGTAGAGTTCAGTCCAAACTCAACGTAACCTCACTTCAACCAAACCAAACCCAACCCAACTCAACGCAGCTCAACCTCAATTTCACCTAACTGAACCAGTCCAAATCTTTGCCCAACCTACCAAATTCACCCATCCCCAACCCAATCTTACCCCACCCAAACTAACCAATGAACCTCCATCCAACTCAACACCACTCAGCCCAACTGAAATAACTCTGACTTCAGTTCAGCTTAATCCAAACCAAAGCCCACCCAAGTCAACCCCACCATCCCACATTTAGTTCAGCTCCACCCAACCCCAACACAGCACCCCCCCTCACTCCCAACTTCCTCAATATACACTATACTGCCAAACGTTTTCATTCACCCATCC
>NC_051220.1:42327718-42340218 GCF_015220715.1 Pygocentrus nattereri | reverse complement strand
CACCGTCTAGCCCTGCATCAGATGGGGCAGAGAAAAGCAGCAGGATGGGAGAAAACGACATGTGAGGAGATTCAGACCCCCTAACTCCCCCCCTCATCGGAGGCTGCCATTCCTTCATCGAGGTAAACTTTTCCTTTCTGGACTAAATTCTGGCTTCCTTTGCTTTGCTCAGCGCACAGAGGCGGATCTGTGCTGGAAGCTCTAGGCAGATTTTGGTCGACTCGAGGTTTGAGAGCGTCTTGAACGGGACTTGAAGCTTCCAGCTCAGGTATGTGCGTCTGTACCAGCGGAAGGAATGACGTGCGTTCGGGAGAAAAGGCAAAAATCCAGGCAGTGTCGCGTAGCCGAGGTTAAACGTATAGATCCCTATGCTGTTCGAGTGCCTGTGTTTGGGGTGGGTGGGTGTGTGTGTGTGGGGGGGGGTGGTCTTCTCTTGTTTCATTGCCTCACCCTGGACGTCTGAAATGGGCATCTGCTCTTCCTGCGTCCAAATGGCAACGGCGATCTTATCTCAGCTTCGCGACGCTGTCATGATATGCGCGCGCGTGCGAGTCGTGGACCTGGGCAAAGGTCCAGATTATGATACAGCAAGCAGGTTTAGTCATCTAGCCTCCGTCCTCACCCCGTTTAGCGCGAGTGCCAACGCAAGCGGAGGTCGGATTGGGCGAAAATTGGCTTTAAGGAGTGATATTTCGGGGTTGCGCGCGAGCGACAGGGTCACAGTGAGATCTAGTGAGTGGTCTCTCTCCAAACGGCTGCGTTACTGGGCTTCTCCCCCATGCATGTCCACCACTGTCCCTCTAATTAAGCTGTTTCACTACTCAGTTTTACGCACCGGTGGATTTCACCAATGGGAAAACTTTGGACATAACATAATAATATAAGCCACCCCCCCCCCCACACACACAACCCCCCCCACCCCCCCTCCTTTCGTCCTTTCTTTTTCCAGTCCATCCACCCAGCCTGCTTTCTGACGTCCTAGTGGAAGCAGTTCATCTGTGATGTGGTTGATCTCATTGCACCACTAACATGAAAAATCGCTAATAATGCACTTTCCCCCCCTCACACCTCACCCACTGTGGTCCTCTCTCAGAGATGATATTTCACCGGAAGCCTTTAATGACTGGCATTAGCAGCGAATGACAACCTAATTAGACATTAGCATCAATTTACTGGCTCACTCTCATTTTCTTTGCTCGTGTTTAGCAGGATTTATACGGGGGAAATAAAATTGCATATTAAACCGAGGTGCATCTCCTCTTCAGCTGCCTGGTGGTGCTATAATT
Source organism: Pygocentrus nattereri (assembly GCF_015220715.1). NCBI lineage: Eukaryota > Metazoa > Chordata > Actinopteri > Characiformes > Serrasalmidae > Pygocentrus > Pygocentrus nattereri. The sequence goes on along the minus strand of NC_051220.1, from coordinate 42,338,932 downwards.
CAATTTTCCGCAGCTCCACTGGGCTCCACCAGCCAAGAGCTGCGTGGAAGCCCACAGCTTTGCAGTGCAGGCAAGACCATTAGGGTGTAGCGCACATTTTGGAGCACTCTTAAACAGCTCAGACCACCTAGGTTGGGTCTAAGTGACGTCCACATGCTCCTCAGACGTGACCCGTGTGGTGTTACGGAAGCTCTCCGGCTGTACGTGGTGCCCGAGGGCTTGTTTAATCACTCCGGGCAAGATTAACACCCTGAATGATCGCGCTGATCACGCTGGCCGTGTGAATCATGTGCCGTAGGTGGTAAAATATAGAAGCACGTTATCGGGTGAGATCACCACACCCACTGGCAGCGAGCAGAAGCACTTCAGGAGAAAATGAAGCTCATCTCGAAATGACAGACGCAGCTTGCTGGGGTTATTATTGAGGCAGCATCGATCAGTGAAGAAAAAGGAGAGGTAGAAGAAGTGGTGGATTATTTATGAAGCTGCAATAGAGACGAATAGAATGTGAAAGAAGGCTCCAGCTCATTTGCTCACACCGAAGGACTTTGGACAGATTTGGTGGACGGTATTGGATTTGCACAACAGCGTCCAAGAAGCCCGGCGTAGTGCTGAGATGGTGTAAGCTGATGTGCGTGTGTTGACACTGAGTCTGTGGATGGCGGACCATGTAAGTGTCTGCCTGCTTTGTTTTGTCTTGTCCTTTGTGTGTTATGGTGCTTCCGATCACCAGCAGTGTGCGTGAGCAGCACACACACACACACACACACACACACACACACACACACATGCACACTTGGTGTCCAGGCTGAGCTAAGCTGTGGTTTGTGGAGCAGTGATAGAGCTCTGTTTCTGCCTGGAGACAGCGAGATGATAGCAGCACACTGTGCACTCTTCACTGTTCACTATAACGGTTTGCTGCACACTGTTCACAGTTTGCTGTTCACTGTTCATAATTCACTCCATCCTTAGTTTTCACTGTTAACTGTGTAGCATTTACTCTTCACTGTTCACCACTCACTCTTACTTCTTCACTGTTCACCATTCACTGTTTACTCTTCACCGATAACAGTTTGCTGCGCACTGTTCACAGTTTGCTGTTAACTGATCATAATTCACTGTCCTCAGTTTTCACTGTTAACTGTTTAGCATTTACTCTTTACTGTTCACCACTGTTTTCTGTTCACCACTGTTCATTCTTCACCGTTCACTATTCACTGTTCACCGCTCACTGTTCATTCTTCACTGTTCACTATTCACTGTTAACCACTCACTCTTCATTCTTCACTGTTCACTATTCACGGTTCACCACTCACTGTTCATTCTTTCACTGTTCACCATTCTCTGTTTACTCTTTACTGTTCACTATTCACTGTTCACCACTCACTGTTCATTCTTCATTGTTCACTATTCACTGTTCACCACTCACTGTTCATTCTTCACTGTTCACTATTCATTCTTTCACTGTTCACCATTCTGTTTACTCTTTACTGTTCACTATTCACTGTTTATTCTTCACTGTTCACTATTCACTGTTCACCGCTCACTGTTCATTCTTTCACTGTTCACCATTCTCTGTTTACTCTTTACTGTTCACTATTCACTCTGCTATTCACTGTTCAATACTCAGTGTTCACTATTCTCTTATCACTGTTCAGCCTTTACTGTTTCTAATCCTATCTGCACAATATTCACTGCTTACCATTCACTGTTCGCTTTTTATTATACATTTTTCATTATTATTATACATTTATTTATTTTTCACAGTCTTCACTCTTTAAAAGTCACTGTTTGCTATTTGCTGTTCAATTCAGCACCATGGACAGCACAAAACAACAATAACAGAGTTCAATACAGAAAAGACAATAAGATCTATCTATCTATCTATCTATCTATCTATCTATCTATCTATCTATCTATCTATCTATCTATCTATCTATCTATCTATCTATCTGCCTAAACGTGGTGTATAGTACTATTCAGCAAGCTTGGTGAAAAGCTTGTTGTGTTGGGACGTTTCTTTTCTTGCGTTCTGCATTTGGTGCCTGTGAAGCCTCTGCTGAGATATTAAAATATAACTGAGGTGTATTAATCAAATAAATGCCAGCAGTGGTGTAAGAAGTAGGCAAACAGCATCAATCAACGTGTTGTTTTTGGCTTTTGATTGACATGCAAAACAGCTTTGTATTTGGACTGCGTGTTTATATTTACACTTTGTGTTTTTACTTCACCATAACTTTGTTTTTGGGCCCTGTGAGCTGATGTCCTCCTACATGTTTGGATGAGCACAAGTATCCTGCAGTTTTTTTTTTGTTTGTTTTTTTTGTTTCTTTTTCTGCAGATGCACCTGAATCGTTTGGAAAGCTATTTTTGAGTATGAAAGGGGACAGGGCATCGGCGCTGTGGAGGGAAAAAAGCTGCAGCCGAGCTTTCAGAGTATTTGGCAGGGAAAAAAAACAAGTTGAAACGATTCCAGTCAAAACAAGCAGATTGTGAAGCCACACAAAATCACAATAGAGAGACAGGATGAGGTCGCTGCGCTGGCCTGAACGTTTTAAACGGTGGGTTCTTTGGAGAGTCGGAGGGACAGGGGGAGACGGGGAGGTAAAATGTCAGAGGTTTGAGTGGGAGAGCCTTCAGGGGGTGTTTGTGTGTGATAATGAGCTGTCAGCGAGGCAGCAGTGGCTTGTTTTGATCTCGCCACCCCGCTGGTTTAAGCAGTGGAAAAGTGACAGCTGTGAATAGAAATAGATGCTGTGTACAAAGGCCAATGAGGTTGTAATGTAATTAGACATGTATGTCCCTCTCTCTCTCTCTCTCTCTCTCTCTCTCTCTCTCTCTCTCTCTCTATCTCTCCGACTGCTCTTTTGTCCTGAGAAGGACAGGTATAGTTGCAGGAATAACCTGCATTAAAGATTAAAGCGATTGCTCAGCAAAAAAAAAAAATCTACATTCCTCCACTTAACCCACTCTTCAGCTTTCCAGTGGAGCTACGAAGCTATTGTAGCTATCTATCAAGGGAAGCTTGCTGATGCTAACTGCATCACACACTCGTCTTAAACCATGTTGACTTGTGAAGCAACCTCTACTAGACTGTTTGATACCAATTCTGATACTTTGATTTTGAAAGTGATTCTTGAGGCTTTTTTGACACCTTCCTTTAAATTACAGACCACAAGTGGGTGTGGCTTAAAATAAGAATGATGATGGGACGTTTGTGGATATGCAACACCCTGCAGAGTAAGAGGCATTGATGTTATTAACATGTATACAGACTATAAGTTATACCGTTCAGAAGCAACGCAGATTATGGACCAAGCATGTTTATTGACTTACTGACACTGATAAGACTGACCACTGCTGGAACTTAGTGCTGCCTTTGGCAATGTAGACCATAAACACTCTTAGACTGACTGAAAATTGTGTATGACTCTGGAATGGCCCTCAAATCATATTTAGAAGGCAGGGGCAGCGATTTGGAAGCTATGCATCTGATTGAACAATCATGACTTGCGGGGTTCCCCAAGGCTCAGTTCTTGGGCCCCCTTATTTGAACTCTACATGCTCCAGTTAGACTAAATCCTGCAAAACAATAAGATTATCCATCACAGTTATGCTGACGACACCCAGATTACATTTATTCTTTTACCAAATGACTGTGTACCATAGATACCGCGTGTAATAGGATGGATGTGCCAAAATTTCCTTCAGTTAAATAAAGCAGTGTTTCCCATAACTGTCCTCAGGGACAGCCCACATTTTGTCCCCTGTGTTGCAAGTTTGGTTAAAGTAAAAATCTGGACCACCTGGGGGTCCCTGAGGGATGGTTTGAGGACAACTGAAATAAAGACAAGAATGAAGTCGTTCTATTTGGCCTTTGCTGCAGTATTTATCAGCACCTTCCCTTCTACTCCATTCAGCAACGTAAAGGTGAACATCATAAACCAGATATTATTTTGGTGATGGAGCATTTTCAGCACAGCAGTGACGCTGACATGATAGTGTTCACTATTTACTGCTCACTCTTCATTGATTAGTGTTCAATACAGTTGTTTATTGTTCTTAATTCACTGTTCACTCATTTTCATTATTCACCGTTCACTCTTTACACTTTTTACTCTCCGGTGTTTTGCTCTTCTTTGTCACAATTAACTCTACTTTTAACAGCTCACTCTTCAATGCTTACTCCTCATTGTTTGGCATTCACTCTTTACTCTTCACTGTTCACTCTTTACTCTTCACTGTTCACTCTTCAATGCTTACTCCTCAATGTTTGACATTTACTATTTACTCTTCACTGTTCAGTATTTACTCTTCACTATTCACTCTTCATTGTTTGCCTTTCACTTTTTTACTCTTCACTGGTCACTGGTCACTGTTAACTCTTCACTCTTTACTCTTCACTGTTCACTCTTCAATGCTTACTCCTCAATGTTTGACATTCACTGTTTACCCTTCACTATTCACTCTTCATTGTTTGCCTTTCACTCTTTGCTCTTTACTCTTAACTGTTCACTGTTAACTCTTCACTCTTTACTCTTCACTGTTCACCATTAACCCTTCACTCTTTACTCTTCACTGTTCACCGTTAACTCTTCACTCTTTACTCTTAACTGTTCACTGTTAACTCTTCACTCTTTACTCTTCACTGTTCACCATTAACCCTTCACTCTTTACTCTTCACTGTTCACCATTAACCCTTCACTCTTTACTCTTCACTGTTAACTTCACTCTTTACTCTTCACTGTTCACTGTTAACTCTTCACTCTTCACTGTTCACTGTTAAACCTTCACTCTTTACTCTTCACTGTTCACCATTAACCCTTCACTCTTTACTCTTCACTGTTAACTTCACTCTTTACTCTTCACTGTTCACTGTTAACTCTTCACTCTTCACTGTTCACTGTTAAACCTTCACTCTTTACTCTTCACTGTTCACCATTAACCCTTCACTCTTTACTCTTCACTGTTCACCATTAACCCTTCACTCTTTACTGTTCACTGTTAACTCTTCACTGTTCACTGTTAACTCTTCACTCTTCACTGTTCACTGTTAACCCTTCACTCTTTACTCTTCACTGTTCACCGTTAACCCTTCACTCTTTTGGCCATGATGTAATTATCTCATTCTCACGCCTTAGTAAGTTGTGGCCATGACTTAATTATCTCATTCCCACACCTTACTTGGTCATGGCCATGCACTAGGATCTCATTATCATGTCTTAATAAGTCAAGGCCATGCATTAGGATCTTGTTCCCGCATTTTATTAAGTTGTGGCCATGACTTAATTACCTCATTGTAGGAACGAGATCCTAATGCGTAGCCACGACATAGTAAGGTGTGACAATGAGGTAATTAAGCCTTGATCACAGCTTAATAAGCCATTATCTCATTCCCACACCTTACGTGGTCATGGCCATGCACTAGGATCTCATTACCATGTCTTACTAAGTCATGGCCATGCATTAGGATCTTGTTCCCGCATTTTATTAAGTTGTGGCCATGACTTAATTACCTCATTTTGGGAACAAGATCCTAATGCGGAGCCACGACTTAGTAAGGTGTGACAATGAGGTAATTAAGCCTTGATCACAGCTTAATAAGCCATTATCTCATTCCCACGCCTTCCTAAGTCGTGGATAGGACTTAATTATCTGGTTCCCATGACTGTTTGTGTTAATACAGCTTAGCCTTGCATGATTTCTATTCATTTAGGATGACACCAACATTCATAGCTGTGATTTTTAGCTTTTCGTCTTCTTTTTGTGAAACAGTTTGGCAGAATAAAAAATCTTTTCTATAAGCCACTTTATATAATTTTCCCCAAAGGGTAGCAGCGTGTCTGTTTGAGCAGTTTGAACATGGTTCTTTTAGATTTTAAGCGAAGTGCTTCTGCTGAAAAGAATTTTTTTAGCTCGGGAGTTTTGAAGGGAAAACATCAGTTTTGTCATCATTACTGAGTTTCAGTATCAATACGTCAAGTTAATGTGGGATTGTGGCAGTTCTCATCTACAAATCTGATCTGATTGAGAGATGCTGTAAAAAAATAACATGATGGACATCCTGATCAACTTTATTCATGCTGAAATAGTACATTATCCTAACTAGGATGCACAATGATGTTGGATTTGTTTCGTTATTTGTAGAGAATCACTTATCAAATCAAACATTTGTGAGAAGAGAACCCCAGAAGAAACACCAGAAGAGAGAAGCTGGGTTACTGTGCTACAATTTCAAATTCATTTTACTGCATTTGTAACCCTCTGCAGGCACATATTAAGCTCACCGGACAAAAAATGAGTCACCTGTGACTGAAACCTACCTAATAGCATGTAATACCTCCACAGGCAGGAATAACAGCTGTGATTTGATTTGGCCTGGACTGGACACGTTTCTGGATGTAGGCGACATCAATGTTCAGCCACTCTTACATCAAAGAATTGTGCAGTTCAGCCAGATTTCATGGGTGTCTTCTCTGGCATCTTACTCGTTGTTACTGGTCATCCCACAGATTTTCAAGATGATCAAAATCTGGGGATTTTGCAGGCCAGTCCAGATATGTGAGCTCTCCTGAATCCCCCAATTGCTCCCTGGGCGCAGTGGATTGGGCTGCCCACCGCTCCGGGCAAGTGTGCTCACTGCCCCCTAGTGTGTGTGTTCACTAGTGTGTATGTGGTGTTTCACTTCACGGATGGGTTAAATGCGGAGGTGGAATTTCCCTGGTTGTGGGATTAAAAAGTATCACTTAACTTAACTTAACTTAACTTAACTTAACTTAACTTAACTTAACTTAACTTAACTTAACTTAACTTAACATGTGAAGGACCTGTGTTGACTTCTAGAAGCAGTTCTTACCTGGAAAGGAAGTGATTTTTATTCACAAGCCGTGAAAGATGCTGGTGGTCCCTGTCCATCAGTTTCATCTTTTAGCCGCAATTCTGAGGGGAATTTCCTGTAGACTGGGATTTTGGCCACTGCTGGTCAACCTGTATGACCATTTGCTTCGATACACCTGATAATTCATGCTGTGGCCTTTAGCTCCCCAAATATAATCACTCCATTTTGCCAATCATTAAGACCTTCTCTGCGACCCATTTTCCACACATCGAATGAGGCATGAACTGTACCACCTTTTCTCAATCTATGAATCCCGTCACACACCCTGCAGATATTTATAGCCTGATCATTCTCGTGCAACGGCCTATGCAGGAGCCTGAAGTTACTACCACTTTAAACATGCAAGGTGACTAGTTTTTTGTCCGGGCAGCTTATATTTTTCTGCAAAGCTAATGCAGGTAGGTTTAGTCCCAATGTCTTGTGTTTTATAACTGCTTAAAATTGAATATCGGCATCAGTTCACAATTCCCACATTCAGGCCACCCTTAATTCAGATAAACATTGATCCTCAATCACATTGAAATAGTAAATCTTCACCCATTTATGCAGTTTAGAGTCAGTCAGAAATGAGCATTAAGATCTACTCCCATCGCGCTGAGATAGTAAACCTTCCATTTATCTGAGATAGTTAAAGTCATTTTTGGAAATGAGCATTAACACGAACTCTGGCTGAGATAATAACTCTCCGTTCGTCCTCACTACTTTGGAGCCGCTCTTTGAAAACGAAAACAAAGCTTTCAGCATTTGCCAGCCTTCCTGAGATGATTAGGGCTGCTTTATCAGAAACGTCAATCCTTTTGATCTGACTGCAAATATTTGTGCGGTATTTACTGGGTGGAAATGGAATGAATATCTGTGTTTGTGCTGAAGAGACGAGTGCACTCTGCTGTGTTAGAGTGAGTCTGAGTCTGAGTGGGAGGATGGAAGGATGAATTCATCTGATCAGATTATGGACGTGCAGCATGGCCTTAATCCCTCTCACACGCTCTCACACTTACCTAGGGCATGTGTACATTCCTATGAGGCCGGCTTTACATCATAAACCTTTCACGCAACTTTGGAAACCAGCATAAAACTTTAATTTCATTTCTGCCGTAGGCTTGTAAGGTTGTGTGCAGAATTCCATTGTCCAGCTCAATTGGTATGGTTTTGTAGATCTTTGTACAGTTTGGCTCTCTTTGGTATTGTTTGGTAGTTCTTGATATGGTTTGGTTCTCCTTGGTATGGTTTGGTAGTTCTTGGTACAGTTTGGTGACTCTTTGTATAGTTTGTTAGTACTTTGTATGGTTTAATTATTGGTACAGTTTGGTAGTATATTTTCTTTGTATGGTTCTCCCTGGTATGGTTTGGTAGATCTTGGTACAGTTTGGTAGTTGTTAAATGTATTGGTTTGGTTATCCTTGGTTTAGTTTGGTTCTCCTTGGTATTGCTTGGTAGTTCTTGGTACATTTTGGTAGCTGTTTATATGGTTTGGTTATCCTTGGTATGGCTTGGTATTTCTTGGTACATTTTGGTAGCTGTTTATATGGTTTGGTTCTCCTTTGTATGGTTTGGTAGTTCTTGGTACAGTTTGGTAGTTGTTTATATGGTTTGGTTATCCTTGGTATGGCTTGGTACAGTTTGGTAGTTGTTTGTATGGTTTGGTTATCCTTGGTATGGCTTGGTAGTTCTTGGTACATTCTGGTAGCTGTTTATATGGTTTGGTTATCCTTGGTACAGTTTGGTTATGATAGTTATGATAGGTGTGGTTTGATGGTTCTTGGTACAGTTTGATGGCTCTTTGTATAGTTGTTTGTATGGATTGGTTATGCTTGGTATGGTTTGGTTATTCTTGGTGTGGTTTGGTAGTTCTTTATACAATTTGGTAGAATATTTTCATTTTATGGTTTTACTGCCTTTAGTGTAGTTTGGTAGCTCTGTATGGTTTGGTTATTCTTGGTGTGGTTTGGTGATTATTGGTATGGTTTGGTAATATATTTTCTTTGTACGGTTTGTCTCTGTATAGTTTGGTAGTTCTGTATGGTTTGGTTATTCTTGGTGTGGTTTGGTAGTTCTTGGTGCAATTTGGTTATGCAAGGTAAGATTTGAAAATTCTTTCCATAGTTTGATCCTAATTATGGTTTGATGGTGTGTTTTGGTAGCTTTTGGTATGTTTTGGTAGTTTTATGTCTCATTTGATAGTTTTGACATAATGCACCACTGCACATTTTGACTAATCTAATTGGCTGCTTGCTTCTTTTTTACATACAGTTGAGAAAAACTGAACCCAGCCACCTGTCTCTATAGACAAGAATGAGGGGCAAATTAAAATGGCCTTGCTTCCCTGTACTGAAGATGCCTGATGCTTATAGAGGAGTATAAAGACCCCCAGCATTGGGCTGTGGAGCAGTGGAAGTGATGGAGCTCCATCCAATACCTTTGGGATGAATTGGAGATCCTGAACTGACCATCTGGCTAATAATGCAGAGCAAACACTGCAAATCACTAAATATGAAACATCAGAAACTGCAGATGTTTTTATAGAGCAGGAACAATGTGACATATGTAAAATACTAACTTCTTAACCTTCTGGCTATTGGAATGATCCAGTGAGTTGCACTGTCAGTTGTAACGGTCAGAAACAGCCAGTTTAATAGAGTTTTAAAATAGTCATATAAAAATGAATAAGCTCACAAAACATCATCATTGGATATGTAGGATATGGGCTGTAAGCTCATATAGTAGAGCAGGACTCAGCATGTGAGTCTATAAGAGGACGCTGATTATGAGCTGTGTCATAACTCACTGTTCCTAATGACATGAGACATCAGGCTTAAGGCTGGAGATATAGTTCATTACAGCTTATTAATCTGATTTAATCATTTGTTATTGTACAATAAGGAGCATTTCTTACGCTTTTAGCCTGATTTTATGAGTTCGTTTCTTTTTGTACATGAAGTTTGTATTGTGTTGCTGTTCCTAGGCAGGACCATGGAGTCCACCCCCGCCACATTTAGTCACATCCAATTACCCACTAGTTAGGACTTCCCAGCAGCGCTAGGAAGGTGAAGGCAAACACAGTCTTCCTCAGAGTCGTGTGAAGCACCACCGCGTCTTTTTGAACTGCCACTAACACAACATCACTGGACAGCTGAACACGCTTGGAGGAGAACACTAATTGCCAGTTCTGCTATATCAGTCTACAGACGCCTGCGCTGGCTAGCACTGCGCTGAGAGGTGGGGGGAGCATCGCGCCCACCCTGGGAAAGTGAGGCCAATAGTGATCTCTTGGACTTCCGGCTACAGACGGCTGAAGCATCATCAGGGATTGAAATGACGATCTCCTGATGATACGGCCAACGCTTAGATGCTCACTCCACTCAGGATACTATGTATTCCACAAAGCTTTCTATATAGTCCATTATAGGTATTCCATGCCATGGCAGTGTATTATGGGTACTCCGTCTTACTCTGTCTACTTTTCTCCTTTCCTACCATCTCTCTCTCTCTCTCTGTCTCTCTCTCTCTGTAAAGCTGGCCTGGCTTGCCCTGCGGTAAGCAAATATTACTGAAGTAAGCAGGATATTGTTGAGCCGTAAAAGAAATCCGCAGCTGCTGTAAAACGGGACAATGCCTCATCGCCAGGCTGATATATTCTCTTAAGTGCTAAACTTACGCATTAAAGCCCAGCCAGCGTCTGCTAATGGAAACGTCTACTTATCTTTCAGAACAACACTGCAACACACTGCGTAATGCGGCTGGGAGGAGGCCTGAGGCTTAGACAGGGAGAGTGCGCTTACAGAGAGAGAGAGAGTACACTGGGGCTTTGAAGATACATTTTCGAATAAATCTGCTACCTTATACACAATGTGGCCTAAAGTATGTGGACACCTGACCGTCACACCTATATGAGCTTGAGAGCACCCTATTTCAAAACCATGGGCATTAGTATGGAGTCGGTCCCTTCTTTGTTGCAATAACAGCCTCCACTCTTCTGGGAAGCTTTCTACCAGATGTTGGAGAGTGTCTGTGGGAATCTGTGTCCATTCAGTCTAAAGAGCATCTGTGAGGTCAGACAGTCGATGTTGGACGAGAGGGTCTGGGTCACAGTCTCCGTTCTAACTCATCCCACAGGTGTTCAGTGGGGTGGAGGTCAGGGCTCTGTGCAGGCCAGTGGAGTTCCTCCACACCAAGCTGGTCACTCCATGCCTTTATGGAGCTGCTTTGTGCTCAGGGCCTCAGTCCTGCTGGAACAGGAAAGGCTCTTCCCCAAACTGCCTACACAAAGCTGGAAGCTTAACTCTGTAAAATGTCTTTGAGCTGTAGCATCATCATCA
>NC_051220.1:42322718-42325218 GCF_015220715.1 Pygocentrus nattereri | reverse complement strand
CTCTCTCTGTCTCTCTCTCTCTCTCTCTCTGTCTCTCTCTCTCTCTCTCTCTGTCTCTCTCTGTCTCTCTCTCTCTTTCTCGCTCTATCTCTCTCTCTCTGTCTCTCTCTCTCTGTCTCTCTCTCTCTCGCTCTATCTCTCTGTCTCTGTGTCTCTCTCTCTCCCTCTCTCTCTCTCTCTCTCTCTCTGTCTTTCTCTCTCTGTGTCTCTCTCTTCCTCGCTCTCTCTCTCTGTCTCTCTCTGTCTCTGTCTCTCTGTCTCTCTCTCTGTCTCTCTCTCTCTTTCTCTCTACCTATCTCTCTCTTTTTTTCTCTACCTCTCTCTTTCTCTCACTCTATCTCTCTCTCTCTCTCTCGCTCTATGTCTCTCTCTCTGTCTCTTTCTCTGTCTCTCTCTATCTCTACCTATCTCTCTTTATCTCGCTCTCTCTCTCTGTCTCTCTCTCTATTCCCCCCTCTGTCTCTGTACTTCTCTCTCTCTCTCTTTCTACCTATCTCTCTCTTTCTCTCTCTATCTCTCTACCTCTCTCTCTCTCTGTCTCTCTCTATCTCTACCTATCTCTCTTTATCTCTCACTCTCTCTCTCTCTGTCTCTCTCTCTTTCCCCCCCTCTCTCTTTACCTCTCTCTCTTTCTACCTATCTATCTCTTTCTCTCTCTATCTCTCTACCTCTCTCTTTCTCTCTCTCTCTCTCAAACTCTCTCTCATTATCTCTCTCTGTCACTATCATTCTCCTTCCTCATTCTCTTTTCTCTCTCTCTCTCTCTCTCTCTCTCTCTCTCTCTCTCTCTCTCTCTCTCTCTCTCTCTCTCTCTCGCTGTGCAACAGCTGTGCTGAATATAAATGTCCAGCCCCCTCAGCTCTCTCATTAAGCAGTGATTAATCTCTCAGCTCAGGCTGGACACGGCTATTTCTGTGACCCACATGGTGCACTGCCTTTTATTTACTAATTCATCTAAAAAAAAAACAACAGATATAAAACTATCATCTAACAAATATTCTGAATGTTTGGGGAACATGAATACTAAAATTTAAATCCAGTTTATTTTACTATAATTAAGAATTGTTTTAAAACAAATATACTGAATACACAAATGTAACTGGTGGAACTGTTTACACAGCAGTGGAATCCAGACAGTAACTACAGCACAGCAAGCTTTACAATATGGATTTTAATGTTTGGAAATATCTAACTACTGACCTATTTATTCTGCATCCACATGTCTGCTGTTGCCAAGACGCAGGAAATGATCGAAGCATTGTTCAACTGCAACTGGTAAAAAAAAAAAAAAAAAAATAATAATAATAAAAAAATAAATAAATAATGCGTCAACATTTTAAGGTAACTTACTGCAGAGCATTTTTGAGATCATTTTTGAGTGAAATGCTTGTTGACAAGTGCAAAACTGCCCAAATGAAAAGTAAAAAAAGTGAAACAATAACAAGCCTGTCGTGATATTAAGGCTGCACTGTGTAAGTTTTGGGGATTTGGAGACCTCTGTGGCTAAAATGTGTAACTGCATGCAGTGTGTGGAAGAGTATTTGGTAGCGCGAGTTGCGCTTCTTCCCCAAGCGGATGAATCCGACGCCTGAAAGAGAATTCGAAGAGAGCTCAGCCTAAACTTGGTGAAGAAGCGTCTTCAGAGGACGTGAGTGAATGATCTACTACTGTCATCATATCTTCACCAGTATGACGTTGATTTAGAGGTGATTTAAGACGTAAACGTTGACCTTCTTTTTGAGCCTGCGTGTGACGTTGATATGTAAAGACGTACGACGTGGTCTGTAAAACTCCCAACCCTCCCGAAACACAACCGTATGCTGTGTGCAGTTACATGTTTCCACCAGAGAGGTCTCCAAATCCCCAAAACTTACATAAATGGATATTTCAGGCTTTACAGGGCGACTCACAGCAGCTCACACTCACCGTATTCGTTCTCCTCCCTCAGTAACGACTCTTCTTTCATTGTTTTAGCAACAGAATCTCGCATAGTGCTCCTTTAATCATTAATCTGGGCGCAGTGAAGATGAAGTGTGTGCTTGCTTGGAGTTTTAGTGGAGTTTTATTTATACGTTTGTAAGCCCCTGAGTGGTCCTGCACAGGCTGGTAGTGCAGTGATAGGAGAGGGTTGTGGGTTCTAATCCCAGGTCGCATATCCTTCAGCATGCGAACTAACCAGCTAGCACAGTAATCAGCAGACAAAACAGATGGCCCTTAAAGTGGCGTCCCCCGGGGGTAAATGGCGAGACCAAGTGGACGAGGGTTTGTTGAACCAGTGCTGGAACAGGCTGTTGGCATTCCTAGCTGTGCCCTTGTGCCACTTAACCGCCCCCGCCCCCCCACTGCCCCAGCTGCTCTGCTGGCGGTTCTGCTACCAGACTGCCCAGAGTTAGGCAGCAAAATAACAAACGGATTAAAAAAACGGAAACATAACGTGGGTCCCTCTGCATTTGGAGGGGAAACCATGTCACAAAGGTTTCAGGGCTTAAAAAGACGCTTA